>NC_133619.1:215155573-215368073 GCF_048593235.1 Sminthopsis crassicaudata | reverse complement strand
GGGATCACTGTGACAATGAATTGGGTCAGGTCTTAGTCCTTGTCCATAATACATAAGCAAATTTCAACATCTAGAGGAAGAAAGAAAAAATAAATACTTGTCAATTAAAAAAAAATAAAGTAAAAGTTTTATTTTTATTGGAATCAAATCTCAGTTTCCCCAGTCAAAGTATATCAGAGACTCAACAGAATAGTATATACTCAAACTGGACCCTTGTCGCCAAGCCAGATGCTCCCCAGAGATTGATTTTCCCCATTGTATAGGTCAGGCAGAAGGTTTCTACAACTCGGAAGAAAGGTCAATTGTTCTGTAAGACAGGAAGGCAACTTCTAATGAGAACCACAGCTTCTCTTCCCCCTTGGAGGCTGCTTATGGGTTAATAATAAAAGCAGAGATAATTAAAGTTTCTGGGCTGTGGCTAGATAGGATATCATTCTGTGACTTTTATCAAACATTTTGGAAGATCATTTTGGAGGCAGTTAGATGGTCCAGTAGATAGAACATTGAGTTTAGGATCAGGAAGATGTGGTTCAAATCTGGCTTCAAACATTCACTAGCTGTGTGATCTTGGGCAGGTCATTTAACTTCAATTTCTTCATCTATAAAATGAGGATAATAACATCTACCTCCCAGGGTTGTTGTAAGGATATAATGAGATAAAATTTATGAAGCATTTAGTACAGTGCTTGACACATTGAAATTGGTTGTGATGATGGTAATGATGATGATGATAACGACAGAGCAAGAAAAGAAGTGAGATCTCTTTGTGGCAGTTTAATTTTGTATCAGGAAGTCTGGTTATTTGGGTGGACTTCCCTGTGTTTGTCTCTATTTTTCTTGGTTCTGTGAGTCCTTGATAGAAGTCTCATTTATTAAGTTGCCTTATAAATAAATGTCTTAGGCAGAGTATATGTCATGGGGCTGGGCAGTGATGTCTCAGTTTCGAAAGGTCATGTTTGACTACATCTTCTGATATATAAGGCATGGAAGCATGGGTACTCCAAAGGGCCAGGATCTGTAGAGTTGGAATCAAATACCATGTAGGTATATTGTCCCTCTTGGAGCCAAGAGCAGGGAAAAGGCCTTCAGCAATACCTGTGCTTTTCAAAGGGTATGAAGCCAGCTGCTCCCATAAATGGCAGATTATGGGGATATATAGGCACCTGGAGGCTGGCCTAGTACTGTAAACATAGTTTTAAAATATTGTTCCTATGGAAAATGCTTTCCAAATTTGAAACAAATAATTTATAAATGAACACAATTCATTCATTTTTGTGTGTGGGGGAATCTTTTATTATTATTATTATTATTATAGCCTTTTATTTACCAGATATATGCATGGGTAATTTTATAGCATTGACAATTGCCAAACCTTTTGTTCCAATTTTTCCCCTCTTTCCTTCCACCCCCTCCCCAAGATGGCAGGTTGACCAATACATGTTAAATATGTTAAAGTATAAATTAAATACAATATATGTATACATGTCCAGACAGTTGTTTTGCTGTACAAAAAGAAATAGTGTACAATTAGCCTGTGAAGGAAATAAAAAATGCAGACGGACAAAAATAGAGGGATTGGGAATTCTATGTAGTGGTTCATAGTCTTCTCCCAGAATTCTTTCTCTAGGTGTAGCTGGTTCAATTCATTACTACTCTATTGGAACTGATTTGGTTCATCTCATTGTTGAAGAGAGCCTCGTCCATCAGAATTGATCATCATATAGTATTGTTGTTGAAGTTGGTCCTGCTCATTTCACTCAGCATCAGTTCATGTAAGTCTTTCTAGGCCTTGAACACAATTCATTCATAAAACAACTTGATGGTATAGTTGAATTTGTGAATCTAAGTGAACCCAGGTTCAATCCCATCTCAAACATATGCTAGCTGCCTGAGGTCAGCAAGTAACCCAACTTCTTTAGTCTCCTACTCTGTAAAATGAGGATGATAATGGAATCTACTTGCCAGGGTTGTTTTAAAGACCAAAGGATGTAATATATGAAAAGTACTTAGTAAATCTCAAAGTGCTATATAAATGCTGGGAATCATTATTATTGCTATTAAATTATTATTACTATATCATTGTTATTGTTATTCAGAAAGTGGAGGTCTGCCTGCTTATTATAGAATCATGAATGTGGTTTAAAAGTGGTACCCTTGAACTAAAAAAGTATCTGGGGCTAATAATGGTTTAAAATACTTAAATGTATTCTAAATAATATGGGGAAAACTATGAATAGTTTATTTTTTAAATGGATAATCTTGAACATCCTGAAGCTTGGCTCTATATTTCACATAATAACAGAATCTTAAGAGTTAGAAGGGACTTTAGAGGCCATCTGGTCCAGTCTATATCTGGCGAAGAATCCCTGCTACAACTTACCCAAGAAAGATTTATTTGGTCTTTACTTAAAGAGTGCCAGTGAGGGGAAGCCGCCAAAGGCAATCCCTTTTCAGACTTAACAGGGAGTAGTTTGGTTGTATGGAAAAGATGGCTGAATTTAGCATGAGAAGATCTGCGTTTGAATCTCACCTCTTTCACTTTTTATCTATGACTTCAGGCCTATTTATATTTGCGCTGAGACGTTCAGAGCCCAAACAATGAACGAATGGGGCTTGGCTTGAGACCTATTCTTGGTCAATCAATGAGAGCCAGAGTGATTTGGATTGAAGGCAGTCCTAGCCTGTAAAACCTAAGATACCTTGCGAGGTTCTACAATTGAAATTTCATTCCTCTGGGCGGAGTATCCTCTAGTAAGAGTGTGATCCCCTATGTGGACCGAAGGAAAGTTGGGAGGGAAGGAGGGAGGGAAAGAAAGAGAGAAGGAGGGAGGGAGGGAGGAGCTTTATTGCCCAAACTGGAATTGTCCAATCAAGCGCCCAGTGGGAATTCACAGGTTGCTGTTTATCCTTCATTCTCAAAGAGCACCATGACTTGAGAAAGGTGATGCCATGACCTGTAAGTGAATTGCATTTAAGTGAGGATGGGCAAAGTCACCAGCCTCACTCTCTCTCCTCCAGAGCCATCTGGGCCCAGTGATAAGATATAGATGAGGACAACTGGAGATGGCCTCATATGCAACGTATCATCTTCCTAATGTCCTGGTCCTTTTCAAGAGCAAAGTTCAAACAACATGACATTAAGCAAATCATTTTCTTTCTTCTAGCCTCAGTTTCCCTACCTACAAAAAAACAGAATAAATAATCTCTCAGGTTCCCTCCTTCCAACCAATTGCAAATGTATGATCTTATGAAATCCCTAAGAAATGGAAGTATGGAAATGAAATTTTCAGAAGGACCCAGAATTGTCCCCTCCAAGGCAGAAGTAGCTCTCCTCAAACAGAATCTTAGTAATGATTGATCTCACCTAGATATTCCTGCTTCAGCCCAGGAAGAAGCCTATGCACATCTTCCTGCTGCTCCTACTCCAGGTGAATGCGGGGCTCATGATCAGAGTACAGGTCTGGTGGACTCTGAAGTGGGCATCACTTTCATGGATGGAGGATTTGGTCAACACCAGCATAAAAATGAGAACAATTCTCAAGGGGTGGATATCAAGTATTTGGATCTTTCAGAATTTTAAAAGTGGGTTGGACCAAGCCTATCAGACTTTCAACCAGAATAATTTTTTTTCAAAAAAAATATGAAACCAAGAAGAAATATGAGAGGATATCCACCTAGCTCACTTCTCTGCAAAGATGAAAAGTTCACAGATTTGGGACACTGCGCATATTTTAAGACTTTTTTGATGTATTGATCAGATATGCTGATTTTTTGCATTATTTCTTTTAAATTTCTTTAAAAATATTACTTTTATGTTAGAAGTTATGTATGAGATCTATTTATATAGCCCATATGTTTTATTTCTAGTTATGTTTATCTCTAAATGGTTCTCTGGGAAGAGAAAGGGAGAAGAGTATTGGGAGAAATTTGAATGATGGGAAAAAACCAAAAGACATAAATAAAACTTCATTTAAAGACAAACAATAACAACAACAACAAAAGACAAACAACAAAACCATGGAAAGAGAACACCAAAAAAGCAGAGGAGAACACAAATCATACCCTTTTTAAAATTTAACAAATGCATTTCTAGCCTTTTTATCCAACAGATGCCATAATTATAGAAGGAAAATTTTTAAATTTTACATAAAGTCATGACAAGAATGAACGGGTACATAAATTAATCACTGCAAAAGAAGAGAAATTGGGATCTTCCAGGCTCCAAAGAGTCTAGGAAAAAACACTTTCCAGACTAGGCCTTTTCTAAGGCAAATCAATCTCCCCTCCACCCCCACGCCCCCATTGATCTTTTTGGGAAACTGGATTTCCCATTCAGGCTGAAAAAGCTTTCAAAGTGATTTTCATTTAATTAGGAAATCTGGGCCTGATATTGATAAGAATCTAGGCATGGGAGCTTTGGCTTTCTTTTCAACTGGTAACTTCAGTCTGAGATTTCCTATTAAAGGGCAATTTTAAACTCATTTCTTTGCAGAATGTCCAAAGCTGTGTGGAGAATGGAGAGATAAGGTGAAGAACTTACAGGAATGTTTAAATTCTTTTTCTGTATTTTATTGTTCATTATTTCTATATCTCTGTGACCTGCATAAGTATGTTGTGTGTTAGCCAATATTTACTTAAACTGCAGATATATTTTCTTGACCTTAAATGATGACATTTATCACTATTCAATGTTATCAATATTTAGACTATTAGTTGAATGTTATTAGCTTAGTAATCTAAATTTTGAAGGTCTGTTGGCACCCATGTCTAACATTCAATTAAGGGGAAAGGGCACCTATTTCTCAATGCTCCCCAACTTATGAACAGAAACCTATCATTCCAATCTCTCCAGACAGGAACAACCAATTACATGCCTCTTCTTCCCCTTTTCAATGCTCTCTTATTTGTGATGTAATTGTATTTCTATGTAATTGTATAAAAGCTATGTATCTTTACTACTTCTTTAGCCCTCCACAAGTTTTCTTTCTTATCTTGTGATGGGAGGGCTCATCCTCCAGAGGTTTTTCAATAAACAACTTTTCTGCCTTTTACTGAGTAATCTCTGAGTAGTCATTTTGGGAAAAGGGTCTTCTACATCCCTCACAGCAGGATTATGCCTTATCAAGGAGCCTCTCTCTCCTTAGCATAGCTGTCTGTCAGGACTCCTGGCTGCTGTGAAGAGACCCTCTTCTCAGTGAGAAAAACCTTTTGTTATTTCTCTACCAGGACCTTGCCACTGAGGAAATCAGTTTCCTAGCAAAGCTGACTTCTGCAGTGCCAATAAAACTTCCTTTTTGCCATTAATATTTTGGATTCATGAATTCTTTCTCATTTAATTTGAGCCTACCAGAAGGGGATTCCTCAGCTCTCTGCATCAGTCATAGTTCATATTAAGAAAAATGAGACCATTTAAATACTCTTGTCACATTGTTCTAAAGTAATAATTCTTAATCTTCTAAGTTTGGGCCATCCACTTTTATCTTGATGTCTAGGCAAAAAGCCACCTAGCCTCATTCTGTGGTTGGCTTTTAAAATCCAGTAAGTCAGCAGTCTCCAAACATTTCATTGTACACTTTTATCAGCCAAACAATTTTGAACAAGTACCCTTGTTATGCATAGATTTATTTATTTACAAAGCATATTTATATTCTACTATACTGATAATTACAAAATTACAAATCACAATGATTAAAATTTTAAAAGAGTAAAGATTAAACATTTTATACTAGAGTTAACAGGGAGCCACTGGATTTGTTGGTTAGCAGACTGATGTGTTCAGACTCATATTAAGGTTATTACTTTGACAGATGTGTGGAGGAAGAAGGAAATTCTGAGGCAGGAAAGATCAATGGGAGAAAGAAGTGATGAAAGCATTAACCAGGGAGGTAGCTATGTGAGTGGAGAATAGGGAACAGATGCTGGAGATCTTATGAGGATAAGAGCTGGCCAAATCTGACAACTGATTGGATTAAATAGACTTTGAGAGAGTCAAAGAAGATATTCCAGGTAAGTGGCAAGAGAGCAGCACCTCAAGAATGTTAGAGGAAAGATGTTATCATGAGATTTGTGAAGGTCCCAGCCCACAAATGCTTGTTCATCCTGTTTGACTCTCTCTGTTCCACCTACAGCAAAATAGAGATGGTGGAGGTGGGGGTGGTTGAAAAAAAGGTGCAAGGAGTAAGGCAGGGTTCCTACTCACCAGTCATTGCCTCAACTCAAAGCTCCCTTCTAGGAATACCTGTCTTGTAGAGCCACCTGAGGTAGGTAACGAGCGATGTGATTTCTGAGAGAGTGAGGTCAATTTTTCCAGTGATATCTACACTGTTGCTGCTGTGGATTCCCAGGTAAGTATTGGTTATACCGATGCCAGCTATAAAGGAGTGAGGCAGGAGAATTATCTAGAGAAGGGAAGAGTATGTGGAAGTTTAGGGACTAAGGGAAAGTATAGTTCTGTGAGAGAACCTACTAGTGATGGGAGAGGATGTCCCTGATTGGTTAATCTTTCCACTCTCTTATTTGTTGATCAAACCATAATTTTCTTGGGGTCAGTCCAAGGCTTCCACTGCCGAGATCCTTGCAATAGATGACTTGTGGCAAGAACATCAACAACCCTCACAATGACTACAATAACCCAGATAAAATAAAACTTCACTGAAAAGCAACTGTTCTCAGATAAACTGCAAGAACTTATCTTGGTTTCTGAAGCTGGAAAAGACAGCTTGTCTACCTCCTCTCAATAGGAGGTTAGGGGTGGGGTGGATGTAGGGGAATCCTATGAATTGCAATTATTACATATGTTGCCAGTTATGAACATGCTGTTCCTGTCAGTTTATTCTGCTGAATTATTTTTCTTTGCTTAAAGTTTTCAAGTGGACTGGAGAGAGGTGGAGGATGGGGGCTCAGAAGAAATTATTTATTAAATGGCCAGTTTAAAAACCCAAAAGGTATCAATTAAAAAAAAAAAACTTTAAAAACTTCTTTCTCCCATCAATGTTTGAGATTTGAGTCTATAGTTCATTTATTTGCTTTATGTAAATAAGGATGTTTCTCAGACACTTTTATTGGTAAAATTAGGTTGAATTAAATGGTCTCAGGTTGCTTTCAGCTCTAGAGCTATGATCTTATGAGGGGAAAAATAGAAACAGAATTCCAGTATCAAAAGTATGGTACCCCTTTGCACCATTCTTCAAGAATCTCTTTTTTTCATTCATTTCTATTACATCCAACTCTTCATGACTTCATTCGAGGTTTTCTTGGAAAAGATACAGTAGTGGTTTGCCATTTCCTTCTTCAACTTATTTTATAGATAAGAAAAGTGAGACAAGCAAGGTTAAGTGACTTATCCAGGATCACATAGTTAATAAGTGTCTGAGTCCAGATTTAAACTGGGAAGATGAGTCTTCATAACTCTAGACCTGGTGTTCTATGCACTGAGCAACCTAGTAGCCTCAGGAATGCACTAGCTTCCTTCTAAGCTTGACTCCAATGTTCTCTTTCCTGTTCACCCCTATTCCACCCCTGTAACCAGTGCCTCCCACAAAATTATGTTCTTGTATTTACTTTGTATCTATATATCTTTTATGAATATTTTTTCTGTAAAAGGATGTAAGCTCTTTTAAGACAGTTTCATTTTTGTCTGTATTACCAGCACCTAACATAGCACCTTCCCTCAATTTTATTCATTATTATCCACTCATTTATTTATTTATTTGTCTATTCATTCATTTTTCTCTCTATCTATTCCTGGATTTGTGATTTTATCCATGAAGGGAGCTCTTAGTGAAGAACTTTCTCTTCCAAAGCATGGGATATCCTTCCTGTAATTTATAATAATAATGGTGATAAAAATAGTATACATTTATACAATGCTTACTATGTGCCTCATGCAAAGTAAGAATAATAATTATAACTTCATTTCATTTGATCTTTGTAACAACCCTGGGAAGTAGGTACTTTTATTATCCCCATTTTATAGATAAAGAAACTGAGACAAACAGGAGTTAAACTGTCCAAGCTCATACAACAAGTAAGTGTATGAATCCAAATTTGAATTCATATCTTCTTGACTCAGCACTCTATCCACTACATCACCTAATTGTCTAACTTAAGATTTTAGAGATTTTTTTCTGGCACAAATTAGAGATTTGGTAAACACTCATTGAATGATTAATTGGTGGAACCCTTTCCCAGGATTCTGAATTTGCCCTTTCAGAATCAAAATCAGGTCTTCTTTTCTAGTAATTTATAGTTAGTAATTTATAGTTTTTAGACCTTAGATAACTTTGGTTGATTGAAACTTTTAATGCTTGCAGCTAAAATACAAAATCTGCCTATCTTCAAAGCCAAGCTCATTATACTTGATATGAAGTCTTCTCTGACCAGTCTAGTCCATGCTCTCTTTTCATTCTCTGACAACACATTTAAAATCAGGCAAATTTATTATACACTTATTCTTTTCATTGTTCTCTGCCCCCAGTTTTGTCTCTCCTGTGAATAGTCATTGATTAAAACTTCAATGGAATACTTATATTGATTTATAGAGTTAAATTAATGATCTAATTATTAAGAATTACCACCTTTTTTTTTTGGCTCAAAAAACATTTATTGAATGCTTACTATATTACTATATAGGCTATACTAGCTTGGTAGAGATAGAAAGTTGAAAGAAACCATGATCCCTAATGGTGGAATAATAAGGACATATTACAATTCACAAAGAACTCTAAACATTTAGGATGTGGAGATGAAAATGACTTCTGGGATCATTTAATCCAACTCCTTTATTTTATAGACAATTAGATTGCAGCCCAAAGATACAGATACAGACAGATAGCAAAGCTAAAATTAAATCTGAATCTTCTGACTGTAAATTTCACTCTTTCTGCTCAACAAAAATGGAACAGGATAAGTGTAAATGAGGTATAAAGCATCCTATAAGTCAGAAGTAGAAAAAGATTGTTGTGCCCTACTTAAGGGCTAAGTGAGGCTTCCTGGAGGAGGTGGCACTTGATTTGGGAGTGGAAGATGAGAAATTGGAAGGGGAGGGCAAATTAGGGAACCATGTGAGAAAGATACTATTTGTCAAACTATTCGGTGACTTTTGAACTTGGTTTTTATGGAAGTTGGTAATTTAATTCAAATTCAGCTAAAACAGGAAAAAACATGCTATGGGCGCTTTGAGAATCTCTGGATGTTTTTGGAATTAACCAATACACTGGCTGCTTTCCAACACATAATCAGAGACATGCCTAAGCATCTTTGGACTAGATTATCTGGATAACATCCTAATCTATTTGACAATAAGCAAAAAATGAGTACATAATGCATATTTACTAATTTTTACTTGATTTACGGAATGTGATTTTTCCAGGCAATTGAGAAAATGCTTAAGCTAATGGAAAACCACTGAATTCCCAGGCTTTGTTTTTCCACAAGGGGTCTCAAAAGACAAAGGCCAAATGACTCTCAGGCTAAAGAGACTGGCCTTTTATTAGTTTATGAGAATTTCTCATCTCTAATAACAGTGTGTAAAACAGTTCTACAACATCACAGAATCCTTGGTTCTGAAGGATTAAATAACTTAACCAGGATTACACTGGCAATAAATGTTATGTCAACAAGCTTTTTATTAAACACTTACTCTGTGCTCCTCACAGGATTTCAAATCCAGTACTTTATCTGCTGCACCAGAATGTATTTATATTTTATACTTTGGATCATAGGCATAGACTTAGAAGTATCCTCTGGTTGCTCTGTCTGTTACTGTTTGATTCTTCATGATCATTTGGAGTTTTCCTAGCAAAGATACAAGAATGGTTTGCCATTTTCTTCTTTTGCTCACTTTACAGATGAGGAAATGAAACAAACAAGGTTAAATGATTTGCCCAGTTTCACCTAGTTCTAAATGTCTGAGGCTTTTAGCTCAGGTCTACCTGACTATAGGTTGGCTGTTCTATCTACTGTGCCTCCTATCTATCCCAAAAGGCATCTTCAAGACCCATCCAATCCAATAAAAAAAAAAAAACAAAACTGTGGCCCTGAGAGTTTAAGTGATGCCACAGGTAGAAAGTGGTAAGAGTGGGGATTAAACACTGGTTCTCTGCTGCTTACAGCAACTGCTTTTTTTCCTATAATCACATAAACAGTAAATGTTTAACAACCAGCTCTCTGAAAAACATACTTTAAATTTAATTTCCACTTTCTCCACTGTGATTTTTTTTTCCTGAGGCAATTGGGGTTAAGTGACATGCCCAGGGTCACACAGCCAGGAAGTCTTAAGTGTCCAAGATCAGATTTGAACTCAGGTCCTCCTCAGGGTTGATGCTCTATCTACTGAGCCACCTAGCTGCCCCTACACTGTGATTTTTAAGTCTAGACAAACAAAACAACAAATCAAGCCAAGTTTTATAGCATTTGCTGACTTCCAAAGTATAAATGATCACAACTGAAAATTTAACAGTCTACTTTCACTAGCAGTCTTCGTTGGCTCCACCATATCCCCAATAATTAGTATTAGAAGCAAGATTCAAACATGTCTTCTCAATTTCAAGAATATATTATGCAGCCCTTTAAAAAGATGCAAACCCTTGAAAGGAGTTCTAATATACCTTTAAAATCAATACCTTAGATTTATTCTTCATGGCTATTCATCCCAAGAAAAAAATGAGAACAGTTGATTCTTTTGAAACAAAAACAAAAACAAACCTATTGGAGCCTTGGCAAAGGACATATCACATGAATTAGACAAGTCATCCATAATCATAATATCTATGGTTGCCTCCAATAGGGAAAGTTGTCCAGGTTTACATGGAGAAGGTTGCTATGTATATATGGACAAAAAGCATGAAACAAAATCCCCAGGGTTACTGTAGTTATTTACACTCATCGAACAAATCTAGTAATAAAACTTACTGGATGCTATAGTGTTTTTTCTAGTGTCATATTGAGAACTAGGTAATAGCAGATTAAAAACTGAGACCATAAAATCAATGGCATTGTTTTATGGATCCCAAAGAGAGTTTTGAAAAGGCAACATATGGGTCAGAGTCAGAGTAAGGGAAACCACTAGGTTTGAAGTGATTTAGATATAGAAGAACAAAGATAGCACATTTATAGGATGGTTGAGTAGGTATGACTGTATTAAGGAAGTCAGGGGAACTGTGGCTGTGACAAATTGTCATTGCAGAAAATAGCCTCAAAGATTTATTGGTCAGTCTCCCACTCTAAGGCTTCCCCGTGGTGAAAGGTGACAAGAGTCAGATGCAATATGTGTCTCCTGTGAATTTCTGTGCCTCCCTATGCTGTGTGTTATCCTGGGAATGTCTTGTGGGATGGGTTTTACTGTATGTTACACAGAGCTTGGTCATAGAGAACTGAGGGTTTGTGTGATGATGGCTTTGAATCATATAAAGTCAGTAGTCTGGCCAGAATCATCATCATCATCTCCTCCTTTCTCCTCTTCTTCCTCTTCCTCCTCCTTGTCAGTGCAAGCCTCTCTGAGTACCCTAGAACTCTAAGACTAAGTGGCCACACTACAGGTATGTGGCTGAGGAGAGATGTGGAACCAATCTTCCTGGGCTTTGAGGTCTGCTATCTATTCACTACTGTCTCGGATGTGAGAGAGGGAAAATACTTTCTGACAGCTTCCTTTAGGCTAATGTGCCAGTGAAGATACAGTTAAAAACAGCTTTGTCAAAATGGCTTATTGTGGTGTAAGCTGAGGGAGAAAATCAAATCAAGGGATGTTTTGGAGTTCAGTTCAGTCATTTCATTCATGTCTGACTCTTTGTTACCCCAATTTGGGGTTTTTTTGGTAGATACTGGAGTGGTTTGCCATTTCCTTCTCCGGTTTATTTTCCAGATGTGGAACTAAGGCTGACAGAGTCACATAACCAGTTTGTATCTGATATTATATTTGAACTCAGGGCTTTCTGACTCTGGGCCAGAAGCTCTGTTGTGTCACATGCCCTGTTTCAGTTGTGTCCTACTCTTCTAGATCTAGAAGAGTTTTCACAGCAAAGATAACCAGAACAGCTATTTCTTTCTCCAGCTCACCTTTATAGATAAGTTAACTGAGATAAACAAGTTTAAGTGACTTGCCCCCAGGTCATAGCTAGTGAGTTCCTGAGGCCAGATTGAAAGTTAGGATGATTAGTTTTCTTGACTCCAGGTCCTGCACTCTCTATCATACCATAAAGCTGCCTGGCTGGAGCTAAATTGTTAAATTTTCAATGTGAGTATTTACACTTTGGAAATTGGAAAATACAATAACAAATAATCAAATCAGGGTTTGATCTATTATTTGGTTTATTATCTAGACTCAAAAAAAAATGATGGAGAAAATGTTAATAACACAAATTTAACTTGTGAAATACCTGCACACTTAGGACCCCTTATCTCTCACCTCTCTAGCCAAACTGTTACCAAAGCTGTCAATTTCATCTTTGCGACATCTTTCAAATATGTTCCTCTTTTTTCTCTGACACAGGAACAACTCTGTGATAGACTGTAATCCCCTGACTCCTGGACTATTGGAATAATCTCAAGTCTCAACATTCGAATCCATCCTCCATTCAACCATCAAAGTTTTTTCCTAAAGTGTAGATCCAACTATATCATCCCACCCCCAACTCAATACATTGCCATATAATTGCCCCATTTAGGGGTCATACTGAAATACTGTATATATAAATCGTTGATTGCACATTATTTCTCCTTTCTCTTCCTGATTAGAGAGCACTCTTAACAACATCAAGCTATTCTGGACTGATAGCATCATCTGATAGGCAATGCGTAGTACTCTTTTCTTACTCTGAAAAGCCCTCCAAAACCTATACAAAACTAGTCCAATGACTTCACTGGCTGTTTAAATTTGAAAGCTAATCTGCATGACACTTATACTCTGTCTTGACTGTATGCCTTCAGTATAAAGTATATCACCAAGGAAGCTTTCTACTGAACATTTGTCAGCATGTAGGCCACTGCCATGTCTTTCTGGGATCTCCTGCTTATGTAGCACTTAATCAAAAAAAGAAAAATTACTATTTTTTTTAAAAATTCAAAGGGAAGACATTTGATGCAATGGAATGGAAAGAAAAGAAGCAATAAAGAATTTCTCTTCTAAATTTAGGACATATGCTCTTATGAATACACGAAATATTGTGGCCAGAATACAATCATGGAGGAGCAACTTACCCTCTATTACTGTGAAATTGTCATTGGCTTTTGGCTTTCCACTAATCTTATGTGTCACGTGATCTCTGACAGCCATTATTCTCTGCTGGTCCAGTATGGTCACTGCTCAATGGTTCTCTAATTGTTGGGTGGTGGTTGTTATCACTGTTGGAAATGGGTCCACTGGCCTTGAAATGATGGAATTTTTCCCAGCTTACATCTTCTGGTTTCAACTGGAGTTCTTTAATACAAACCAATTATCAGACTAGAAGAAAAAAAAACTAGAGATTTTTTTTTCACTCAAGAGGAAGATAGTGTCTGTCTTTCATTTGGTTATAATGGGCATTTTCTCTGCACAAAGATTCTTCCTTGCCTGTGGGTACATGCTTTTTGGAACACAGAAGTGTCGCAGGTAAATAATATCTTCACACTTAAACCTATACATATTATCTTTCCTATCCAAGCTCATTTATTGCCCCTTCACTTATGAAGATGTTCAAAGAAGCTTCAGGCCAAAAATTGAAGTGCACAGACTTTAGAGTACATATGAAGCTTCAAGCCAAAAATTGAAGTGCACAGACTTTAGAGTACATATGGTGCCTAAGAGGCTTTTCAACATTATATCTGCCAGATTTCTTACAGATACTCTCTCACTCTCATTATTATATTGCTGAGTCAGAGGACGCCTAAGGAAGGGCAGAAACCATGGGAGTAGACTGACGAGGATGCTGTGGGCTTTCTTGCTCCATTTTCCCTCATCCCTGCCTGAAAAAACTTGGCCAACTCCTTATCTGGTCAGAATGAGTTATGTCATGAGTCATATTCCTTTGGGATTAATTTTCACTATGATACAAGATCCCATATGGGCATTTCCCTTCTACTTCACTCCAGTATTGCCTTGTGCTGCTATATATTAAAACAGCTATAGTATGATTTAAAAAAAAAAAATTTGCCCAGAACCAGAGACCAGATTAGGAAGGCAGTTATAGAACCAAGGAGTTTTTGCTGTTCTGGCTTTTAAGCCTGAATCAGCTGAGTGAGAATACCCGAGGGTGACTCAAGATAAGGCTGGATCTCTTCTACCTGGGGATAGAAAATGTACAGATAAGGTTCTGTGGAAAAGGGCAAACTAAGATACTAGCAACAATAAGACTAAGCCAGGCCCTTAAAAGAGGCCATTAAAAGACCAATTTGTCAAGGAAGAAGATCCATGGAGAGAATTCCAGAGTATAGATGGGACAGATTTTAACACGGAATAAGCAGAAGCAATCTGTTTGGGTAGTAGTACCTTCAAAGAAGTTCAAATAGAAGGAAAAAAGGATTATAATGGCCTCATGTAGTCCTAGAGACATTATTTTTGTGACAAAGTGACCTCTCTCACCAGACTCTTATCTGTATAACATTCTACAGCCTACATATGAATAAAATATACACATATATATGTTTAAGAGTGGATGGCTTCTGAAGTCCCATTCAGCTCTAGCTCAATAACTCTTTTCCCTATGTCTTCTACCACTCAAGTTATTTATTCTACCTCAGTCAGTTTTTCTGATATATGCATATATATCATTTTAAATTCTCTTCCTTCTGGTTTCTAATTGCTTTAAGAAAATCTTTCCCTTTCTTTCTCTCTACATTCTCCTTCTTAGTTAAACAGAATAATTATGAATAACAATAAACATAGTAGGATTAGTGATTTACATGTACCAAGAATAAGGAAAGCTTTATTTTTCTTTGAGATTAGAACTGAAGAATCTCTTTCTTGACTTATTTAATTGGTGTTAGTCTATGCTTTCTTTTCCAACATGATTACTATGGAATTATGTTTTTCATGACTATATGTATATATATAAAGCCTATATCAAATTGCATACCTTCTCAATGAGAGGGGAAGACAAGAGGGAAAAATAAAATTTAGAACTAAAATTTTAAAAAACCAAATGTTAAAAATTGCTTTTACATGTAAATGGGAAAAATAAAATATCACACACAAATACACACCTGTGTTTGTGTGTGTGTGTGTGTGTGTGCGTGTGTAGAGAAAGAGAGGCATCTGGGGTAACACTTCACATGTACACATGTAGAACTCTAGAAAACCACCCCAGGTTCTAAGCATCGTGCCCACTCAAAACGTACCTCATGAGTCAAAACTGTTATTTTGTCTACCAGCTTTTATCACCCTGTCAGATTACAGAATAGTTCAAAACAAAAGATGTGTACAGTCTCCAAGAGGTTACTATACCTATAGTGTTTATATACTAGGAGACACATATGACCAGAAAATATGCATGAAGGAGTTACATAAAGGAATCTGAATGTCTGGGTACATGTGTAGAAGTCAAAAATTTAGAAGAGCTCCCATTTCTGGTGGCCACAGACCTGTGGATATCCTCTGGTAACATGATCATACTGTTCTCTACTAAATACCTTGTTCTGGTGATGGCTATCATTATCTCTGCTGACAGTATCTGGTTATCCAGTTGCTATCTGCTAAAATCTCCTTGGCTGAAATTCAATGGTGCGAAAACTTCTCTCCAAAATAAGCAAGCTAAGTTTTTTTTAATGCATAATATCTAAGGCTAAGTTTGTCCATTATTTTGGTTGCTTTTCATCTCCTGTTCCATATTTTTAATTATTATGAATATAAATATTAGCCACCAAGTCTTTAAGTTTTATATTATATTCTAGACAGTTCAAAACCTCTTTATCTCTCTACTGGCATAATAAAAAAGCTATCTCAACCTCTAAAACCTTTGAAAGCACCCAGAAATTGCTTTCATAATTCCAGCAAAGACCTATTTATTTCCTCTTATACACTGGTATACAATTATCCTTTCCATATACAGATATGGCAGCTCTGCAATCTGGAAAATCCACATAAATTTTTTTGGCTCATCCTTCATACCAGAGAAGAAATCTGAATTACTATGGTATTAAAACATAAAATATGTTGATATTTTATAATAATATTCATGCATTTTATGCGTTTCTGAGTTTCTAAACTTTTTCTGTTGGTTTTCAAGTGTCATCTACAACTTCTGCAAAACTCTCAAAAATTCCTATTTAATTTCTTATTGCCAAACCATGATGGGGAAATTTATGATGTAAAAGAGATACCTGCACTCATGATTTTATCAAGGAATGAATGCAAATTATACTACTTGTAAATCCAGTCTTATGATGTTCATGTCTATGTTTCTCCATAAATCTTCCAGAGTTACTCTACCTAATGTGCTGTAGACTGTATTTTTATTCTTTTCTCAACTATACACTTGGGATTTTTCTCTGTTTTCTCACATTTTTGATACATGACTGACCCACATCATTTTCTGGTCTTAAATGTCCTCAATAATTAATTTTATATCATCTCTGATAGGCAAGTTTGTTACTACAACTTACAACGAGCATAAGCTCATTGCAAAATTTCCATTTATTCTTTGTCTCTTTAATTCTTCTAAAATTGTAGTGTTTCATGACACAGTTATGTAATATCACTAGGAGAGTCTCCTTTAATTTTTTAATTAAAACCTGATTTTAGTGATCAGAACTAATGGAAAATAAAAATTCTTATTTCTTACTTACATTATTTTTTAAATTATTGCCTTTAACTAATCAAAAGTCCCTTTAAAGAATCCCAATTCTACAATTTTCATTAAGTAATGTACAGTATTTCAACCATTTCATGGGCTAAATGGACTTTTATGGATTGGCCTAATAATTTAAACACTATATATATCACTATTTTGGGAGGAAATATGTTCCAAATTCCAGACAATCCCTTATGATCAAGCTTTTGGAACTGAACTCATTCAGAGAAAATTCTAGTATCTTAATTGCTCATTAAAAGTTGGCTGAAAGCCAAATACAAAATGACAATTAGATATAGTCTTTAAGATTCAGAAGAGTCAATTGGGATTGTAGCTAAAAGATTATGTGAAGTTTCAAATAAAAATACCCATACACCATTAAGCAAGTCAGCCACAGTCATATGATTATCTGGGATAACCTGTTTTTACTTCCACAGGAATAAAATTATTGTCAACAACCCACCTCTGCCTCTATAACATTGCAAAGTATTTGGGGAATATGCCCGATTCTGTCATTTTCCTTGTCTTCTTCCAATTTGAGCAGAAGTTCATTAAAAATTTCCATCTCCAATCCTAGCTGCTTCATTCAAACCATCACTTCTAATTCTTCTGGGCTCTGATACCATCATTCCTCAATGGATTTCTCAATGAAGTCAGGGAAACCTGAATTCAAATTTGACCTCAGACACTTAATATTTCCTAGCCGTGTGACCCTGGGCAAGTCACTTAACCTCAATTGCCTCAGCAAAAAAAAAAAAAAAAAAAAAAAAAAAAAATACACGACACACACACACATACACAGAGTTGAAAAAATAATATCTAAGAGCCCAAAGAACTTGTACAACTTACTGAGACTTCAATGGCTCTGTGATCTCCTCAAAGAGGGTACTCCCTTAAATAATACAGAGAATGGCTCATCAACTTCTGTGCATCCTATGTGACTCTTGTCCAACCAATGTATCTGAGGATCTGCCTCCAGTTGTGTTAAATTTGTATGGTTGACCAAGTAGCACAAAGATTGACTATCAATTCACTGCATGTGACTAGCCAAACTGAATGAAATGAGTGTAATACCATCTTTATGTTTGTAACATCAATGCAAGAGACATCATCTTGATCCCAGTTTAGCCATCATTGCCATTTCAACAAGATGGAAGATGAAAATATTGTGTAGTGAGAACCTAAACCTCTTTCCATAGCTTCCCTTCAACTTCATTTCAGTCAATGAGTTGAGAATAACCTAAAGGTTGATCCAGGAATTAGTAGCTGGAACAAACATGAAATTCCCATAAAAAAGGAATAATATGCTTGGTATTAAAAATCAATCTGGTTCAGAAAAGAAGAATGGAACTTTTCTGGATATAAATAAGAGTGCTATCCTCTGCATATTTATGTGTTTCTGACATATAGTAGGTGCTCAATAAATTTTTTTTGATGAATAAATATTTCCAAATTTTTGTTTTATATGATTGAAGTCATGTTCACTTTATGTACTTGTTGTCATAATTTCTACCCCTTTTCCAGGAAGGAAATAATATAAAGAGATAAAGAACATAACAGCATTTTGCTGAGTAAACTCTATGGATTAACATCATAATGTTTACTCTTTTTTGCCCTTAAAAAAGTTTTATTGATATCTTTTGTTTTTATATCACCATCATTTCTGAAATGCCCCTCCCCTTGATTTTATCTCATGGAGCCTTCTTGTGACCAATAAAAACCATCTAATCAACACACAGACTATGACTGATAATGCATATGAAACATTACACATGCTTAGTTTTTCAACTCTCAAATAAAATGAGAGAGGTCTGTTTTTCATCTTCCTTCTATTCAAAGATCAGTTATAATAATTATGCTGTCTTTGACTTTACTTTTCAATTATACTACAGCAGTTATTGTGAATATATTGTAGCCCAGGTTCTGTTTACTTAATTCTACATTAATTCATACAATGCTTCCCATGTTTCTCTGAATCCCTCATACCCATTATTTCTTACTACATAATAATATGCCACTGTAGTCATATGCTATAATTCATTCAGGCAATATCCTGTCACTGGATACCCATTTTGTCTCCCCACAATGGGATGAGGAGGAGGAATAATATACAAACTATATACATAAAAGACATAAAAATGAGAGGTATCTCAAAGGGAAAACATTAGCAATGGAAGGGTCTGAGAAAGGCTTCTTCCAGAAATTTAAGTTTAGTCATGAAGAAAGCCAAGAGGAGAAAGAAGTGAATAAGGAAAGCATTCCTGGTGTGAAGGTCAGCCAATGAAAGAGGAAGATGGAAAGCAATGGATTTTATTAAGTGCCTATTTTATTCTGGGCACTGTGCTAAGTATTTCATTTGAAACATGAAGTCTGGAGATAGAATATCAGAAAAACTAAGCTAAAGTACAAATAACACTTTTCATGACTGTAGTCATTGGGAATATATTGTATTCCAGATTGTGTTTACTTAATTCTGCATTTATTCATATAACCTTCCAATGTTTCTCTGAATTCCTTATACTCATTATTTCTTACTGCACAATAATATTCCATTATATTCATATGCCATGATTTATTCTGGCAATACCCAGTTGGGGTACTACATTGAAGGGAATACATTGTAAGAAGCCTGGAAAAGTTAGAGGAAACCAAGTTGTTGAGGGATTCAAAACACAAATACAAAGGATTATATCTTTGACTCTAGAAATGGTAGGGAGCATTAGGGTATAATGTGGAGGAATGGCAGAGTCTGATATTCACTTTAGAAAGATTTCTTTGATAGCTAAATAGAGTTTGAAAATGTTGACACTTGGGAGTCCAACTAGTGGGCTATGCCATTGTTCTCGACATAAGGTAAGGAGATCCTGCATCAGGGTGGCCATTATTTGAGTGGAAAGAAGAAAACAAATATAAGAGGTATTCTAGAAGAACGAACAAAACTTGACAACATGTTGGAAAATCACAGGTGATTGTGAGTGAGGAGTAAAGCATGACATTAAGGTCATGATCATGGAGAACTGGGAGAATGGTGAAGTCCTCAACAATAATAGGAAAGTTAAGAGGAAACAGTTAGGAGGGAAGATATAAAGTTTGGTCTCCTTATTGTTGTTTTTGTTAGTACTCTATCCAATGCACTGCCTAGATGCTTCAAGTAATTTTCATTTATTTCTTATTAGTTTAGCCATTTTCATTTATTTAATTTCTCCCCAGAATGGTCAGACAAATTCATAGCTAGAGAGCTATGTTCCAGAAACTCACAATAACTTTTAAATATGGAATTAACTTAATTAATTAATTTTTTATATTTATGTTTATATAATTTATAATTAATTAAATAAACATTGGAATTCTGAGTCTGAATCCCTGTTGTGCCACTTGCTGTGCCCATTACATGCCTTCTCTACTATCTCATACCCCTTATCAGCATGATGTTGCTAATAATATATACATCACCTGGGTGTTGACGGATCTAATCTGTTAATGTACATACATTGAAACTTATTGACTTTATGAGAAAAACATAAAAGATCTCTATACAATTAGTACAAAGGGACTGTTCTAAAAAGAATTTGATTGATTTGCCTTTTTTCTTTGTTTTGTTTTATAATTTTTATCCAGTGAGCTCCAGTGCATGCTTTTTCCACTTATAGTATTTTTTCTAGTAATTTTCTAATTAATTATAGTATTTTTTCTAATCTTTTTCTAAAAATAGTTTTCAACATTCATTTTGAATGATTTTTAAGTTCCAAATTTTTTCTCTTTCCTTCTTTTACTTCCCCTCTCCCCAAGAGAGCAAACAATGTGATATAGACTATACATGTACAATCACATTAAACATTTCCATATTAGTCATGTTGTAAAAGAAAAATGAGGAAAAAAAAAAGGGGGAAACCAAGAGAAAGTAGTGAGACAGCTGGATCAAAGGGTATGTACTGTGTATAGCCTTTTGGGCATAGTTCCAAATTGCCCTCCAGAATGGTTGGATCAATTCACAACTCCACCATCAGTAGTACATTAGTGCCCAGTTTTTCCAATTCCCTTCAACATTTATTATTATATTTTCCTGTCATTTGAGCCAATCTAATAGGTATGAGGTGGTACCTCTAGAGTTGTTTTAATTTGCATTTCCCTAATCAATAGTGATTTAGTGATTTAGAGCATTCTTCATCTGTAAACTGCCTGTTTAATTTCTTTGACCATTTATCAATTGTACCCCTTCCTTTCAATTACGATGTTTGCTTTTTAAAAAATGTAATTTCAGATAAAGAAAAAAAAGAAAAATTAATTGAGGTTATATTCTGATTGAGAAAGATTAGATTATATTACCTAGCCCACCTAAATTAGTATATGTTGACTTAAGTCTTCAGAAGTTACTCTGTGTGTGTGTGTGTGTGTGTGTGTGTGTGTGTGTGTGTGTGTGTGTGTGTTTCATCAAGGAATTTTTATTAAGGTCATACTATCTAGAATGAGAGGTCTACTTCAATTTTCTTTATAGCATTTTACTTCCAGTAAATATCACATAGAAATGGCTTCTCTCCTGTCTTACTGTCAAACTATCCTTGCTGCTTCAGAACAGGGGAGAGGGTATAGTTGCTGATTAACTGTCTTTCCATAATCCCCATGACACAAAATACTTACCAAAAGCCCAGTTCCATTTCAAAATGGTAGTCACAAGACTGTTTTTTACTATCACCTATCAAAGTTGTAGCATATCTTCCAGGATAGTAAATTTTCTGAACTAGGGCTCTGAAAGGAGCAAACCTTTATGGTAGTTCTTGTCATCACAAATCTTTTGAATATAAAAAAGACTAAAGAGAAGGACTCATAAGTTTTCTTCATGTAATGGTTAGTATAATAAATAGTAGTTAATAGCTCATTTTTATATAGGCTTTTAAGTTTGCAAAGTGCTTTGCCTATTCATTTAACTCTCATTACAACCCCATGAGGTAGCTATTATTATTCTCTCTCTTTTGCAGATGAGGAAACTGAGGCTGAGAAATAACTTGTCCAAGGCCACGAAGTGTTTAAGCCAGAATTTGAATTTATGTCTTTCTGATTCCAAGTCTAACCCTCTATCCACAGTACCATCTCATGAATTGTTTATTGTTTATGATATGAAGTGAATATCTTGGATTAAATCTTTTTTTAAAAAAATAAGGTTTTTTTTTTAAGTAATGCAAAGATAGTTTTTAACATTCATCTTTGCAAAATCTTGTGACAAAAATTTCCCTCCCTACCTCCTTACTTTCTCCCCTAGACATTAAGTAATCCAAATAGGTTAAACATGTGCAATTCTTCCACATTTGTCATGCTGTGCAACAAAAAATCAGATCAAAAGCAAGAAAACAAACAAACAAAAAAACAATAACAAAAACAGTGAAAATACTATATTTTTATTGGATTAAATCTAATAGTCATAGAATTAAGCTAGAAATGATTTTAGAGGTCCACTTGTCCAAGTGTCCTTTTCTGGAGAATATTTAATTCACTTGGGATCCAAGTTGTAATCTACTCTTTGGACAAGCCACAACTTCGGTGATGGCAATTTTCTTTTTGTTTTTGTTTTTTGATGAGGTATTTGGGATTAAATAACTTACCCGGGGTCACACAGCTAGTGTGTTTTTTTCTTTTTTCTTTAATCAATTGAGCAAAGCATAATATTGCAATTTTATTGATACATTTTGTAAATATAAAGGAATCCTTGCATGGTGAGAAAAGCTTTAGATTTGGATCCAGAATACTTGTATTCAAAACTAGATTCCTATATTTACCAGTTGTACCATATTGGACAAATCATTTATGACTCTCTAAGTCTTAGTTTACTTGAATGAAAAATAGTAATACCTAAAGTATCTTATGAGGTAGTGTGAAGAATCCACTTTATAAACCCTAAGATACTATATAAATATGAATTATTATTATAAGCAAAATACCACCAATTAGTTCAGTGGAGCAGTTTATTCAAGCAAGCAATGATGAGTAAACACCCAATAGAAGGCACATGGAGAAAGCTCAGAAGTTGTAATGCTTGCTTTCCCAAATTAAACAGACACACATATCATAGATCATGAGTCCCCATGAATGTGTTCAATCTTTTTTTACATACTAATAAGAGCTAATAAGTGTTAAGTGTCTGAGGCTGAATTAGAACTCAGATCCTCCTAATCTGGGACTGGTGCTCTCTATCCATAGCACCATCTAGCTCCTTGCAATTTTGTTATCCCAAAGGTAACAGATGTCTAATCCTGTTTGGGGAAGTGGTTCACAAGGAAGCAAGTCACAGCTCTGAAGACACAGGTAATACTTCAGTTCAATTCAACAAACATTTATTAAGTATTTCTTATCTGTAAATCAGGACACCTAGGTGATACAGTGGCTACAATGCCATTCTAAGACTCAAGAAGACTTTAATTCAAATCCAACCCTAGATACTTACTAGTTGTGTGACATTAAACAAATCACTAACCCTGTTTGCCTTAGTTTCCTCATCTGTAAAATAAGTTGGAGAAGGAAATAGCAAACCATTTCCTTTGTCAAGAAAACTCCAAATGAGGTCACAAAAAGTTGGGCAGGACTGAAAAATGACTGATAACATGTAAATAACAACATGTAAAAGTCATATTATCCTTGGCATTGGGAATATAAGAACAAAACTTTGAAAGAGTATTACCGTCAAAGATCTTATATGAGAGCAGGAGGAAGGGTAGGACATATGCTCCATTACTCCAATCATTTTATTATTCTATTGATACTGGCATTTCATCCAAAAATGTATTTCATGATCTATCTAGCCCTGTCCATCCTGTGAAAATATTGTCTATGTCTTTTCATAGGGAAAGATATGCTAGGGACCTTCTCTTAGCTCTCAATGTGACAAGGACAATAATGACCATGTGGTCTTACCGTAGGTTAATTCTTGCTTTTTCTATGTGACAAAGTACATTTTTAAAAATCATGCTTACCCTCATGCCTTTTCTCTGAATTTATCTCTATTTTTTCTTCTATATGTCTTGTTTATATTGTTTTCACGCAGTTTTCCCCATAGGGTTGTGAGCTCTTTGAAGACAGTGTTTTTGCTTTATTTTATATACCCAGCACTTAACACAATATCTAGCCATAGTAGGTACTTAAAAAATACTTACTGGTTTAATTTGACTCGTGTGGCAATTTCCTGATCATAACTATTAGGTCAAATATAAAACTGGGAAGGCTCCAAGAAAGGGGCTTATTGGTAATGTTTGCCTGGGAAGCTATTACTATGTTCTACTCCCCTAAAGAAATTTGATGTTGTTACTGAAAAGTCTACAAATATCAAGGAAGGAGAGATACTTTTGTTTTACTGTATTCTATTGTTATAAGAAATTTTGAATGGCCACTAGAAGAAGAAATTGTGTAACTGCCCTCTATTCATTAATATCAAGCAGATATGAAATCACGAAGAACCATTGACCATGTTCTTTTAATGGTGATATCCACAATTATGGTGGGAGATACTAGAAGATAGTGACAATGTGAATGAGAAGAATGGATGGAATATATGGTCCAGAAGTACAATTAACAAGACTTGGTAACTCACTAGGAAGTGGGATGAAGTGAAATAGAAAAGTCAAGAATTACTACAAGATTGCAAAACTGGGTTACTAGAAATGAGGAAGTTTGAAGGAGATATGTGGGGCAAATAATGAGTTCTGATTTGGATGTGTTTAATTTGACATGATGAAGAAAACATCGAATAGAAATGTCCAACAGTCAGTTGTTGATGTCAGACTGGAAATGAGGAGAGAAATCAGGACTGAATTTGGCCTGCATAGAGATGATAAATGGACTAATGGGAGTTAATGAACTTTTCATAAGAAAGAGTATCCTGTAGTGTCTTTACTGAGTCTGTATCCCAAAAAGATCATACAAAAGGGAAAAGGACCCATCTGTACAAAATGTTTGTGACTACTCTTTTTGTAGTGGTGAGAAACTGGACACTGAGTGGATGCTCATCAGTTGGAGAATGGCTGAATAAGTTATGGTGTATGAATGTTATGCAAAATCATTGTTCTATAAGAAAATGATGAGTAGGAACATTTCAGAAAGGTCTGTAAAGACTTATATGAGCTGATGCTAAGTGAAGTGAATAGAACCACATTGTACATAGCAACAAGATTATGTGATGATCAAATTGATGGACTTATCTCTTTTCATCAAGGAGATGGTTCAGGGCAATTCCAATAGAATTGTGATGGAGAGAGCCACCTGCATTCAGAAAGAGGACTATGAGGACGGAATGTGGATCAAAGCATAGTATTCTCATCTTTCTTATTGTTATTTGTTTGCTTTTTTTTCTTTCTCATAGTTTTTTACCTTTTGATGTTGATTTTTCATGTGGCATGACAAATATATTTCATGTGGCAATATATTTAGAAGAATTGCACATGTTTAAATTATATTGGATTGCTTGCTGTCTAAAGGAGAGAGGAGGGAAGGGAGGGAGGGAGAAAAATTGGAACAAAATTTTGCAAAGGTGAATGATGAAAACTATATTTGCATGTATTTGGAAAAATAAAAATCTGTTATTAACAGAGGAAGAGAGAGAGAGACAGAGAGGGAGACAGAGAGAGACACAGAGAGAAACACACAGAGAGAGCAAAGATGGAAGAAAGCCCAGGCCAAGAACCTTGGAAGATATAGGATGAAGATAAATGATGATTAAGGAAAGGAGAAGGGAAGGGCAATCAAACAAGGTGGGGAAATGGGGAACAAGCAATATTATGGAATCCAAGGGAGAAAAAGGAGTCCAAGAAATACAGATTAAATACACTATAAATAATATTGAAGTTTTGGGGAAAGTTAAGCAGGATGAGGACGAGTAGATCACAGAACTGAATAATTAAATGTTATTTGTTAACTTTGGAGAAAAAGAAAAGACTGAGATGGGGACATGACTTTATGATTTCATTGGTATAAGCAACTCTTTTTATCTCACTACTATAAGGAAACTTTCTTTGCCAATATAGGTATGCTTCTTTTCTACAACTTGTAATCCTAGAGAGAGAATCAAGAGGTTGTGCCTCTGAGGCTGGCTCACTAATTGTCTCTATGTTGAGGAAAGCATTCCTATTGAGGAGTGAAAATGGAGAGCAGATTGCAAAGAGATGAAAAAAGAATGAAAAGGGAGAAAATGGAAGCATGTGTCAGCATTTTTTTCTAGTAATTTGGCTATGAAAAGTTAATAAAATGATAGATTAAGAGAATGGCAGAATTAAGGAAACTTTTCTTTTTTTTTTTTTTTTTTTGAGGATTATGTTTGTTGTTTTATTGGTGCATGTGGCGGTTTTGGGGGCAAATTTATTATATTTGGGAAAATATACTAAAGTGGATGCTATTTCCTTCTCCAGCTCATTTTTATAGATGAGGAAACTGAGACAAGCAGGGTTAAGTGATTTGTCCAGAATGCAAAAGGGAAGGTTTAAAAGATGGAAAGGATGACAATGAAAAGGAAAATTAAAGGGATAAGATTCTGGAGTAATCAGAAAGAAATGATATTAAAGACCAAGTAGAAAAGTTTATTTTGTTATGTTATTCAAGCTTTGAATGATTTTCCATGTCCCACTGCTGATCTTAGCATTTAATGAGCTTTGGATCCTTTTTTTTTTTTTTTAAAGGAATATATTCTGAGTTCTTTTCAGGGGAACTTTGGCTACTTTCTAGAGATGCTATTATTACCCCTAAATACCTCAATTCACTAAATTTACTTTTGAGGAAAGTTACATCTTTTGTCCTTTGAAATAACTGATAAACTGCCATTTCTCAGCTTTAATTTTATCTCATTTGGCTTTCAATTGTTGCTTCTTTATCTTATTAATCTCCCAATGGGAACAACTTAATGTATTTTGGTGTCTCAGTGAAGATAACCAAGCAGACTCCCATTATTGTTATTACTCCCACTTCCATTGCATAATTACTAAGAAACTATCTTTTGACATATTGGAAGAGATGATCTCATCTCATCAGGGATCCTATGATCCAAGAAATTAGGGAATTTGAGCACCTTTTATGTTCTGTAATTGAGAATGATCTTCATATAGTTATACTTAATAGCTTTGTGGTACATAACCTAATTTACTTTAAAATCTTAGGAATTCCTGGCAGCATGCCTGCAGCCTGCCAACCATTTTGAATAATGAATACATAAAGAATTAAATATTACTGACTGCATAACAGAAAAGCTACTTAATTTTTAAGACAAGCAAAGGAAAGGAAAAAAAAAAGTTCTAGCTAAATATTCCTTAAAAACTATTAATGAAAGCATAATGTTCACACTTTTAAATAGATATAGCCTATGAAAGTTCGCTTAAGACTTCTTCCTTTGAACTTCTTTATGATAATCAGGGGGAGGACAGAGAGAAAGACACCTTAAGGCAGGGGGCATTTGCAACTTCATAAGATAGTAGTTAGAACATTTTGTTCTAAAGCTACTGAATGTATTAAGAACAGCAGGCCTTGGGAAACTGAACTCTTACAACCTAAGAGGGTGGAGCTAATTAACAAACTCCTGACTTAAGAGATTTTGTATCACAGAGAATCTGACAGGATCATGCAAATGCCTCGTTGGAGGTAAAGAGAGTTCCAGGGCACTTTTTGTCCAGTTCATACTTGTTTCTATATTCCCAGAATGTTACAAAGACTTTGTTTGTTATGTTAAAATTCTTTTCTCAGAGATCATTAAAGAGGGAAAAGGAACCATATATGTAATAGAAGCAAAGAACTCGAAAATGAGAAGATGCCTACCGTTGGGGAATGGCTGAATAAGTTATGGTATATGAAGATAATGGAATATTATTGTTCTATAAGAAATGATCAGCAGGATGATTTCAGAAAGTCCTGGAGAGACTTACATGAACTGATGCTGAGTGAAGTGAGTAGAACCAAGAGAACATCATATATAGCAACAGCAAGATTATACAATGATCAATTCTGATGGACATGGCTCTTTTCAATAAGGAGATGATTCAAGGCAATTCCAAAAGACTTGTGATGGAAAGTGCCATCCACATCCAGAAAGAGAACTATGGAGACTGAATATGGATATAAGCATAGTATTCTCATCTATTTTTGTTGTTGTTTGTTTGCTTGTTTGTTTTTTTCTTTCTTGTGTTTTTCCTTTTTGATTTGATTTTTCTTGTGCAGCATGATGAATATGGAAATATGTTTAGAAGAATTGCACGTGTTTAACCTATATTGGATTGCTTGCTCTCTAGGGTAGGAGGAAGGAAAAGAACGGAGAAAAATTTGGAACAAGATTTTGCAAGAGTGAATACTGCAAAGTATCTTTGTATGTATTTTGAAAAATAACAAGCTATTATTTTTTAAAAAAAGAAAGAGTATATTAAGCAAGTAAGTAAATTCTCAAATATTTCATTCAAGAAAACTCTTTTCTCAGCAAAGGTGTTAGAATTAGAACTAATATTTGGAGATGATGAACAAAAAAAAAGGGGGGAACTAAATCTGTGAACTCATTAATATTAAGAACTGTCTTGAGGAAACTTCTATTGATGCAGATCCTCAACTATCCTACAATTGATAGTCTTAGAGAGTTGCTGATAAAATGAAAGGTTAAGGGATATGTCCAGTATGTGTCCAGAATCTGGGTCATTTTGACTCCTAGAGTACCCCTCTATGCCTCTATTTACTAAGTCATACTGACTCTCTTCCAAATTAGGCTGTTGTTGTTTCAATCAAGTAGTTGTGACCTTACTTGAGGTTTTCTTGGCAAAGGTACTGAAGTGGTTTGCCTTTTCCTTCTCCATTTCTAACCTATACCCCAGATATAAACAGAATTTCTAAACTGGGTTGAGTAAGGCGTAAAGGAAGGGTGAGGATAGAGCTGGGCAGGGTTGGATTTTCATGATATCATGAAAGAATGATTGACTAGGCAAGGTCACATATAGTACAACCAGTTCAGGAGATCCCTAGGACATTTCTACACTTCAGAGGTTAGGCAGCATTATAGTTCACCTAACTCCTCTGGTATTTATTATATCTGCCCTTGATTACTCTAGGAAGTAAGAAAAGTCAGACTTCTCCCTCCTCCCCTCCCCCACCATTTCCAATAATTACAGTTGTCTGATTTGTTGGCGTTTATTTTCTCACTATTTAATAACTATCCTATACTATCTCAAAAGGACAGATCTTTTAAAGAAAATCCTAAATGCTGATAGTAGACATTTTTTTTTTTTGATGGAAGGCCAGTCATGAGCTGTAGGTAATCTCATTGTATCCTTTGTGTTAATAATAAACTGTGGTTAGGCTCCCTGAAAATGAATATTCTTTCTTTCCATCAGATCCCATAAGTCAACCATAACAAATAAGGACTTGGATTATCACAGGTATCACTTTTACTCTAGTATCTACAGGCCTGAGACATGTTTTCCTCAACTGAATGATGGTAGTAAGGATAGGAAAAACAATAGGTTGGTGATAATGGGGTACTGAATAGTTTATTATATTTAAATTCAAGTCTTCTTGACTCAAAATGTTCTCTGTTCCGTAGGCCACTTAATTGCACCCATGCTTAAATGTCTAATTATAATGATTGTTAAGAATGAAGACTAAGGAGAGCTGTGGTGGTTCAATGGATAGAGTACCAGCCCTGGAGTCAGGAGGAACTCTGTTCAAATCTAAGCCCAATTATCTCAAAAAGAAAAAAAAAAAAAAATGAAGACTAAAGAAATTACCTATTTACCAAGAAAAGATGGTTTAGAAATCACTAGGTTTCCAAAGAAATTGAACTTGTGTCTTGGACTTGTGGTTGAGGACAAGAATATTTGGATATGGGATCTAATAGCTCACCTTTTAGGATGAAATAGACATCTAGCTCTGGACTCACATAAGCAAAGAAATGCAGCTTTTAACAATTTTTATTGAATGGGGTATGTCCATATTATAAACTTACAAATTGCAATAAGTAGTCAAATAGTAGAGATGTTATTATGACTTGAACTTCACATTCAGAAAGTATATTAGGAAGTATTTGCACACTAGCAGGATCAAATTCCCCTCTATCTCATCCACACTCATTTTTATCAAGCCCATACAAAAGCTTCTAACTCCTTCTCATTTACCTAATTGCAGTACACATAAGCACAAAATGCTCACTTAAAGCAAAAGCATACTGTTTTAGGCAGTAGAATCAGTTTTCACTATGACAAGTCTTCTAGTATTCTCCACTTTTATCACAAACTAAAATTCTCCTTAGGCCAGCTAAGCATATAAAGAAATAAAATAATAAAAGCACAGTTTTACAGTTGAACAGGTTTCTTGATGTCATCTCATCTAATTCTTTCACCTTATAAATAAGGAAAAGAAGGTCCAATGAGGGACTCACCCAATTACCCATATAGTAAGTGGCAATAGCAGGGATGTGCTAAAGTCTGATGATTGCATTTTCACGAAGAGTATTTATACATGGAAATCAGCAAATGCTACAAATCAAGACTTTATTTATTGTTTCTGGTTTTTTTTCCCCCTCAATAGTATAAGCTTAAGAAAGTAATGAAGATAGTGTTAGTAATATAAATTAAGCTTAAAAAGTATGTCATATGTTCATTTTTTAAAAGAGCTGGTTGTTAAATGTATCAGCACATCCCTGTCCTGCCCTTTTAAAAAAAGGAGGGCAAATAAGCAAATAATAGACATTTAAAAATCAATAACTAAACATATCATATGACTTCTTAAAGCTTGCATTCTCAGCAATATATCTTACTATAGGGTACTTAATGTCTTGCCCTTATCAACTACTTTTAGAGTCAATTTCTTCTTCACTTGTTCTGATCATCCAAATTTCTTACAAAAGAAGGAGCATAGTCAAAAAAAAAAAAAAAAAAAGAAAAAAAAAGAAAAAAACACCTTCTCATTCCTTGATATGTTTAGGTGGTCAGCAGCAAAATCGAGTTTCTTTAGGGCAATAGGAGGTAAATGCTTCTCACAGTGGTGTGAGTTTTTCATCATCTGCTACCAAGGCTCTGTTAACACATCCTTCCTTGAAATCCAGAGTATCACAGGGAATACCATTTTCTATTGTCACCATTGTTTCATTTTTGTCTTCAACATCACCTGTTTCTCTTGATTCTTTGCTTTTCCTAAAAGTACATGAAAAGACTCAGATGAAATTCATATTAAGCTTGACTTAGTATTTTCCATTAACATGTAAAATGGTGAAATTTTGGCACTAGCAGAACAGATTATTAATAAAATCAAAATGAAGTGAAGCTACTTTATCTCTTTATTATAGTAATATATAAACATTATGCAAGAAACCAAAGATATTTCATCTTATTGTCTAACAAAGATTAACCTATGGTCCATTAGTATCCTTGTGAGGTCAAAAGAGCTAAGAGAAGAACCCTAGCAACTTTCCCTATGAAAAGACATAGATAATATTTTCACAGGATGCGCTAGGATCTACATAGATCATGATATGCATTATTGGTTGAAATACCAATATCAAAAGAATAATGAAATGATTGGAGTAATGGAGTATATGTTCTACCCCTTTTACTGCTCCTATATAAGATCTTTGAAAGCTACACTGTTTCAAAATTTTGTTCTGATATTTCTAGTGCCCATGGAAGTGATTTTTGCATGTTATTGTTCAGTCATTTTCAGTTGTGTTGAACAATTTGTGATCCCATTTTGGGGTTTTCTTGGCAAAGATACTGAAATGGTTGCCATTTTCTTCTCTAGCTCATGTTATAGATGAAGCAAATAGGGTTAAGTGACTTGCTCAGGATCACACAGCTAGTTCATATCTGATGCAAAATTTGAACTCAAGAAAATGAGTCTCCCTGAATCCAGGCCCAACTCTTAGTGCACTTAGCTGTTCTAGTGGTAGTGGTGGTGATGGGATAGTGTATGTCATACTCTTGAAGATTCTCTCCATCTCCAATGCATCTTAGATTAGCTATTGGTATATACTTGTGTTCACAAGTTAAAAATTTATAATAATTCTGAGACAGCCTTTTCTAACATCATTCAATCTAATTATGATATCTATAGAGTCCAGCATTTTGAAATGCCATGACCTATGTTTTTGAAGAATTACTTTTGTTTTTAGTTCTCAAATATTTCGAGGAATATTTGGAAAAAAAACATTAATGAAACCCAACAGAATCAATCTTTATTTTCCAACCCAGGAGATGAAAACAATTCTGCCTTCCCACTGATAGCACTGTGTAGGGGAAACTACACCAGTACAGGAAATTAGAATTCTCTTCCTGGGTCTACTACAAACTAATCTTGTGATCTTGTGAAAAGTCATTTCACATTTTTGAATCAATAGTTTTCTAATTCATGAGTGGGTTGGATTAGGTAATCTCTAGGACACACTTTAAACTGTGCATAATCATTATCACTCCTTAATTTCGCTCAATAAAAAACATCAATTTAATGAATAAAGGGAGCAATTTGGCGCAGCCAGGCCAGAGTTTTACAGCAGTACCATTTATTTACTTGGTCACAGATTGTGCTGGTATCTGCTGTTTTGTATAGTTCATTGACTACTAGAATCTTCTCTCTCTCCTTTCCCCCATTCTTATCTGTGTTAATTGAAGCTGATGAATTAATTTAAAAACTGAACCATAGAGACAGTAACCAGGTAGAGCATCATTATTCATGAAGGTACATAATTAAACCCTCAAATGTCTATAGCTAGTTAGCTGGCATGTATATAGCACTTTTTGGGTTTGCAAAGCATGTTACACAGATTATTTTAGTTGATCATCACCAAACTCTGAGCAGTAGGTGCTTTTATTAGACTATTTGAAACTGAAACAAACAGAGGAAAAGTGACTTGCCCAGGACCTTATAGCTGAAATATCTGATTTGAATTCAGGTCTTTCTGATTCCAAATCTCATATTCTATTCCCTATACTATCTCAATACTACCATGTGTATAACCAGGGAATTCTCAAAATACTGAGTTGACAGTTTTTCAGATTAATCAAATTGTAATTACTAGTACAGGTAAATATGTGAAACTTGTAAGCTTTCCACAACTGGTTTTATACAAAAAGAACTTTGATTTAGAAATGATCATTTATTCACTCAAATGAATTTTACTAAAAATTCCTCCCTAGTCCTTGTAATGATAACAGGGGGAATGGAGAAGGTATATACAACTTGAAGTCCCTTGTCCCTTTCAGAAGGGAGTTTGTGCTTTACTAGAAGCAAAACAGACTTTTGAATTGATAGCTTATATGTAAATTAAGGCACTAACAAGTATCTATGTGAATGGGTTGTAAACAATACAATGATTCTCTTGTTCTTCCTGAAAAGTTTTTCTGGAAAAGTGTTATTAAATATACAGTAGGTGGTCAATAAATACTTGTTAATTAAATGGTTAAATATGGTTTAAGAATGGAGCATTGCCAGAAATGTATCCTTGTCATATCATGAGGAAAGGTACATCAGGCAAGGCAAAACAAGTCAGACTATGAGTTGGGATATATTATATTCACTTCCGAGTAAGGATGTATGTGTGTGTGTGTGTGTGTAAGTAAAATAATAATAATATCAACAGTAGCTAGAATTTATATAGTGCTTTAAGGCTTTCAAAAGGCTTTACAAATATTATCTCATTTTATCCTCATAATTTCCATAAGAAAAAAGTGCTATTATTATCTCCATTTTATCCATGAGGAAGCCCAGGCAGATAGCAATTGACTTGATCAGAATCACACAATTATTAAATATCTGAGATCAAATTTAAGCTTGTGTGTCTGGTTCTAGGTCCAGAACTGTATTCACTGTACTGAATTTCGTCTAATTGTTTGAGTTGAAGTGAATTGGAATATTTTCAAGAGCTATACTGGGAATATGTTACCTGGGAAGCAAAAAAAAGAAATATTAGAGAATTATCATCCTCATTATTTTCACTAGAATATAATGAAAAGAAACTACACTCCCTTTTGTTATCTTTAGTTTTACAGGTGACAGAAAACTTTCTAAAGAAAATACCTATAGCTTATAGTTATGATAAATTTAATAGAAAAAAAGGAGAATCTTATGTCTATTGTGCTGAAATGATTTAATTTTGGTTTTAGAACAATTAGACACTCCTTCTGCCTTGATAATAAAATTTAAAACAGTCAAACCTGTCTTAAATATATGTATATGAAATCTGTCCCACAAAGGTACTTTATCTCTTCATGATTCAATTAAGTTCAGCATTAAATAGTTTTTAAGCACCTATTTACAAGTAACAGTGCTGGTACACTGGTGTTAGTGATAGTAATAGTGGTGATGCTAGTAGTGGTATAGTGGAGATAGTCCCCAAATTCTAATTACAGTAGTAGAAGCAGTGTTAGTAGTGAGGATAGTAGTGATGGTGTGGTGGTAGTATAATAATAACAGTAGTAGTAATATGGTGGTGATGGTGATAGTAGTCAAAAAGAGCTTTATGGCTATTATTTGGGAGTTTGTGGAAGAAGGATTATATAGGAGAAAAATATTGGAACCAAGAAGGCTAATTAGTAAACTACTATCTGTAGTTGTTCATAGTGATGCTTCCTATATGAGTGGAGAGGAGGAAACATGATGATGAAAGATTAACAAGTAAACAGATTTGGAAAATGAGGGAACAAGAACAGAAATGATGCAAAGGTAATGTGGATGACTAAGAATAGTGGTGGCCTTAATAGAAATAAGAGAGTTTAAAGGAAATTATTACATCATCATGAATTATGATCATGATTTAAGTATCTAATAGCTGACATTTTACATAATAGTGCTTTGAAACCTTACCACTTCCTTTATGTTGTCTCATTTGATTCTCACAGAGCCTTTTGAGGTCAGAAAGACCTGAGTTCAAATCCAGCCTCAGATATCTATTAGCTGTATGACCACGAGCAAATAACTTAATCTTGTTTGCCTCAATCTCCTCATCTGTATAATGAGTTGGAGAAGGAAATGTCAAACCATTCCAGTATCTTTGCCAAGAAAACACCAAGAAGGAATTGTGAAGAGTTGGATATGACTGAAGCAATTTAACAATAACCAAAAAAATATATTTTACAGATAAGGAAATTTACATTTGGGGAGGTTGTATAGAGATAGTAAGCAATAGAATAAGTATTTAAAATGGGTCATGTGATAGGAGGAATCTTATAGGTCATTTAGTCCAATTCTATAATTTTACATATAAGAAAACAGATTCTGTCTGAGAGACAGTGATTTGCTTAAAATCACATAGGTCATTAATGATAAAGGAAGGATTTGAATCCATGTCACTTATTTCCAATCAGTTTTTTTTTTTTCTATTTTGTTATATTCAGAATTAGGTTTTTTTGGCACTAAATCTAGACCTCTTCTGTAAAATACCCTGCATTTGGAATCAAATTTTATGCCAGTTCTGTCATTTATTATCTATGTAACACTGGGCAAGTCATTTTACCTTTCATAGTCTGTTTCCTCATCAGTAAAGTGAAGAGATTGGACTAAATGGCTTCTAGGTGAATGACCTTAAAAGTATGAAATTTCATATATATTTCAAGATATTAAAAATATCTCTTCATATTCTGCTTTCTTACCCCTGCCCCTCACAAAAAAGGGAAAGACTCCTAAGGAAATGGAAAATGACAAAGTACAAGATGAGATAATAACAATAAACTGCTGGTCTTTAAATAAAAATAATCTCATCATCATCAAAAAGAAAAGATACTAAGGAAAATTACTGAAACTATTGATCCAACTGAAGCAATGTCAGCAGTAATTATACCCACATTGTTGTTTTGTTTTGATTTTTACTTTTAGATACAATTGTTCAAAGTCTAAGAAATTGCTGTCTACCACAAAATGCACCAAACGTAAGGCTTTTTGAAATGATAAGAAGCTCAAAGTTTATTTCAGAGTAAGATAGTCCTCTGACATATCTCATAGCACAAACTATCATAAACTGACTCATTCACTGACTATGCATTGCTTTCAATAATAAAACTCAATTACATCTCTGGAGTCATTCTGATTGTTTTCCTTAAGAGTATTTTTTTCTTTCTAAAAATAAAATTGAGTGTTAATTACTTCCCCTTTTCTAAAGTATACAAATTACAAATACAAAATTTGTCCCCAAATTCTAGGACAAGAAAGAATTTTCATGTGGCTTTATTTTGTCACTGCATTAGAAATGGTTAAGTGTGTGTGTGTGTGTGTGTGTGTGTGTGTGTGTGTGTGTGTGTGTATTTCCTGTTAACACCAAGAGGACTCAAAATATTTGACTTTGACAACATGAAACCAGATTGGATTAGTTTCTCTATCTTTAGTTAATTGTTAGTTAGTTCTGTATTTCCAGTCATAGAAATGTTTCATTGCTCTCTTATGTTTTTAATTCTGTGATTTTTAAGAATGGATGAGTACACTTCAATGAATGTTATCTGTATTGCAATGGCTAATAAATTGGGGAGGTAAAATCTCTCAAGGATCATGAAAACCTACAATGAAATAGGATCTAAAGCACAAAGGGAAGTCAAAAAATGAAAAAATAAGACCATGAACTGAAGAATTACTACTGAAAAATAACTTAATTAACCTTCAGAAAACAAGGGAGCATCTGACACTTGAAGAGGTTGTTGCTGATTCTTTTAAGGTGTACCATAGACTTCTTGAAGTTAAATGACCAGTGAAAAAAACAGTTAACAGGTGCTTAACCATTACTGTGTAGGAAAAAGAAAAAGTTTGTCATGGGCAGGACAATGTAAAAACTAGGATACTAAACAATTAAGAGGTAATTTTTCCAGATGAAACTTAAATTTTGCTCAAATTTATTTGAAAAAATTGTCACAAGAAATCAAGGTGAATCTATAATATCTCAGCATCTTGATTAGACTGTGAAGCATACACATACCAAGGAATTGATGGGGAGGAGAGATTTTTTTTTTTAAGAAGTCTTGTCCTCCATCGAGAGAATGGTAAATTCTAAAAAATACATATTGATATACTGCCATAACAGAAGTTTAAGGATTTCCTGATATCCTAAGATTTGTGGTTCAGAGAGATAGGCATTCTCTCTCAACCTGGATAGTTATTTGGGATTATCATGATTTTTGAGCCAGAAGGTAGACCCAAGTCCTGCCTGGGATTTCTTAAAGGAAAGGACCAGGGACCTCAAATGCTTACCAGAAGCAATAATCATGGGGACAAATGTTATACTTTTTTTCCAAGTTATGAAGTTAAAGATAAAAACTACAAAAATCTGGGAATTCACATGGGTGAAAACTTGTAGGAAAACAAGTAGACAATGGCATGCTTAAAATCCCACATTCTAAAAATATGGTTTCATGTTGAAAAATTGAAGAATATATGACAAAATATTGCATCTATTATAGAATCCCTCTCTTCCTTCAAGACTCAGCTCAAAAATTACTATTTGCATTAAGCTTTTTCTGGTTCCCCTCCGTTATTAGTGCATTGTATTTATCAGTTTTTGTTTGTATTCTCTTTATTGCTGTTTTTATTCATCTTTCCTTGCTAAAGGGACCAATCACTTCATAAGGATGATTCTATATTTATACTATATATACTTATTACTACTCTTGTTGTACTATTTGAATGAAAGTTCTTACAAGTAGAGATTAGTTCCTACTTTGTGTTATGAAAACATTTAAAACCTCCTTTTTTAGAACATTTTAAATATTAAGAAATAATCTTTCTTCCAGAGTTCTTTCCAAAATGATTAGGAAAACCCTTTGGAAGGCTGGGTCCAGACCAAAAGAAGGGGGAAGGGGGGAGAGGAAGCTCTTTCATTAGGTTAATGGATTGAATAATAACTAGGAATTTGAAGAGTACCTTTTGTGTAGACCTTCCCTAATTATTGTGTAGGCCTTCCCTAATTTCTGAAGAGATAAGGTTATTGAGTCATTTAAAGGCAATATCCCCCAGAGAGATTAGGCTAAGGTTCACTAAGTGGGAAGTACTGTTGTACTCAATGGAAAGTACTGATAGAGATCTCTGGAACGAACTCCATTGATTTCTCCAGAAGAATAGTCCAAGAGGAAAGGGACCAGGATTTGGTTACTCAACAAATTCCAGAATATGTATTTAAAGATCCTTTTCTTATTCAAGATTTATTTAAATGTTTCCACTTTCTTTTTTTTTCCCTCTTTTCTTCCTTTTTGTTTTTTATTTCTGTTAGAGATTTTTTTCCCATCAAATGACTAATATAGAAATATATTACACATATACACATACACATGATTTTATATGTATGTGTAACCTATATCAGATTGCTTACTGTTTCAAGGAGAAGGATATGATAGAGGGAAAGATAGAATTTGGAACACAAAACTTTTAAGTGTTAAAATTGTTTTTACATATAATTAGGAGGAAATATTTTTTAAAAGTTTTTTTTTAATGTTACTAGAAATCTTAAGGCAGAGTTATTTATTATGTCAGAGGTTATAGAGGACTATGTGATCTCTAAATGTATTCACTGGATATGAAGAGATATCCAAAAAGTATTTGATTCCTGGAAAATTTGCAAGGATCCAAATGATACTGGTATTTCAGGGAAAGAATGTCTCTTAATTATTTAGATTAGTTTTCTGGGTGATCCCAAACTGACCAGTAGATCACTTCTTCCATGCAGTCTGATCACTTAACATTTATCTATATTTTGTGAATATATTGTTATAGCATAGGAATAGTATTTTCATTTAAGGGTTCAATTTTTAAGATGAAAATGGAGAGTCTAGAGGAGAACAATGACAATGATGAAAGTATTGGAAAATGATATTTGTGGAAAACAAAATAAGAAAATATAGAATTTTATTTGGGAAAGGGAGGGATATATGAATGTGAAAGAAAAATCTACTTTGTTATATGAAGGATTAGGTGAGGTTCAAGGAATAACTTGGTATTTCTTCCACTGAACTTTTATGTGATTTACATGACTTCTTAGGTACTCTCCTGCCTGGCCATGGGACTACATGAATTATAGACAGATTGCTTCTAGTCCTATGACTCTTACGTTCTATACTGAACCAGCCCATTTCCAATGTTATCTACTATATAACTATTTAACCTTTATTTATCTTTTTGCTTCTTGTGTTGGTGTGTTTTGCATGTGATCCCTTATTTCTTTTCTTTTCTCTTCTTTTTTTTTTTTTTTTTTTTTTTTTTTTTAACTTTCATCTTGCCACCTAGAGGAGAGAGATGAAAAGTAATTGACGAGTCTCCTTAGAAAGGAAAAAGAGAAAAATTTTTGGATCCCATTTTTAATCATGGATTCAAAGGATCCAAAGAAACCTGGACAGAAGTGCACTGGGAAATTACAAATGGATTCTGATTTGCAAAAGTAGAGGGGAGTGCTCCCAGGGATAAGATCACAGATAGATAAATGAAATATCATTTGAAAAAAAATATTCCTTGCCAGAAACCATGAAGTACATATGACTACAACAATAGTAAATCAATTTATCTCCAGGGTTTTATCATAATTGTTCTTACTTCATTTGTTAATTATTGAAAAACTTTATGTTTGAACAGGAGAGCTCCCATATGCTTTTTTGTATTTGAGCCTTTGGTAATTTTGTAATGCCAGTTTGTGAAACTACATTTGCTTCTCCTTAGCAACAGACAACAGCATTACAAATATAATTATTATCTTCTGGCAGGGTATGATCTGAGGAGGAGGAAAGGTTTGTGTCCATACAACTAGTTGGAAATCAAAAACAACTAAAAATTGATAGAAAGGAAAAGAATTGATTTAAAAAAAAAATTTCAGATAACTTTTTCAAATATTTCCAGATACTAACATATTAAACAACATATAAGAATTAATAGCAAATCTCTTAATTAAATTACCCATAAATCTGGACTTCATTCATTATTTTAAGCCAAATTACCTTATATTCATTTGGCATATATTAGATATATATTTACATATTGCTGGAATTCAATTAATATGAATAAAAAAATCTGGTGAAGTAGTTGCATTATTTGAATCCACACTCTATTTCTCCATTGGGCTGGAATCAATGACCATATTTTGCCTAATTATAACATCAAATGGTATTAATGAAATGCCTATGACCACTTTATAGAATTCACCCACAATGAATATATACACTAAGTGTATGTATATGTTGTTTTCTTCAACAGAATGTAAGCTCCTTGAGAGCAAGGACTGTTATACTATTGTTGTTTGTTGTTGTCGAATCATTGACCCCATTTGGGGTTTTCTTGACAAAGTTTGCTATTTTCTTCTCCAGCTTATTTTTCAGATGAGGAAACTGAGGCAAACAGGATTACATAACTTGTCCAGAGTCACACAGCTATTGTCTGGAGTCATTTGAAATTAAGTTTTTCCTCTCTCAAGATCCAGCATTCTAGCCATTGTACCACCTACCATGCCTGTTTTTGTCTTTCTATTCTTCACACTTAGCATAATACTTGGCACCTAGTAATATAATAAATATTGGTTGGTTAATTTCTTGATTAATAAGTGGTATACTGTGATGAATCTTAATTGGACAAAAATAAGTGAAGTCAGAGTGTTATGGGCCAGAACTCTGAACTTGAAACAAAGAATTCTTACAAGGTACTAAGTCAATGGAATTGATAGAGACAATAGTTATCTAATGTAGCATGGTTCAGTATGATTGATTTAATCCTACAGGGAGATGATATGGGACAAAACTTGAAACAAGGTACTAAGTGGAATTGAGGAGACAATGGTTAAATCTAGTTTAGCATTGATTTAATCCTACAACAAAAAATGGTTTCCTAGTAATGTAATGATTGATTTGTACTCAATGTAGCATGTAAACTAGAAACCTCAGCCAGGGAGATTCAGAGATTCAGGAAGACAAGCATACTAGGAGCTCTTGAAGACTGAGACAGATTCATTCCATCATCCACCTTTGTGGTGGCTGGAGGCTGAAGCATTAGATTCAGGGAGATTCAGAAGCCAGAGAAGGCAGTCAGGAGCTCAAGCTCTTGGAACCAAGGAGAGAGATAGGCCTCTAAGAAAGCTAACCCAGCCCCAGGAAAGGAGACAAGACTTGGAAAGAGGCAATAAAGGATTTGGATTTTAATCCCTGGCTGTACTTATGGTGATTACTGAACTGAAAGGAAGGCTGCTCCCAGAGACCCCAAGAAAACCTCAACATTACAATTTAAAGAGAATATTACATCAGAGGATTATTATGTGATGCAAGGTTAAAGGCTTATTGAATGTTATATGGGTTAGCATCAGTGTAGTACTGTTAGTAAACATTTTTAAAAAGTAATATTATTTGAAGCAACACAGAAGAACTGAAGTCAAGAAGATCATACATAAGGCATGATAGGAAAAGAAGATGGGCTGATTATGTCTCAAGGATGAGGCTCACCAGTTAATAGCCAATGTGCTCCATTAGAACCCTTGCGATGTCAAGTAAAATTGAGGAAGGACTTTCTTGATTAACTTATTATAGGAGATCATGGACAAGAATAACACCTATATTCAGGCACTAAAAGGCTGTGAACTGCAATGTTGAAGGGAATATCTACATCTGTAAAATTACAGACCCATTTGAGTGGCTGAATCCTGTCATGTAGGTAGACAGAAGGTTACTTTTGAAGTCAGAAAAACATGGGTTCTTCAAGGCATGTTTCTAACATATATACATAAAACTACTGACTACTGACAAATCACTTACCAATCAATGCCCAGACATCTTTCTAAGACCATGAGAAATCTTAGGTAAAGACCAAAAAATGTTATTTGAACCTTTAATAAAGTCCAACTCTGATGCCTCTACATGACATGGAGAAGACCCTAGATTCCTGAAATATATGCCAAGGTTATACTATTCCATGAAAGCTTTTAGTAGAAATATGATTATGGGCTCATATATCTGTCACTCACTGACCAGGCTAGTAGAATTTAGAGATCTCTGAAGGATATATTTATATGTCTCTCTATATAGAGATATATAGATATATTTGATACAGTTATAGGTGGCAAAGGAGGGGCAAGCTGGTTATTCTGGAAACATCACATTGGGAATGGGTTAAAAAGCAATACTAATTATATGCTATGAAGGGTGTTGCACCCTATAACCTTATAAAGAGAAAATAGGATAAGGTGGGGGTATGGAAGAGTAGATTAATGGGACTTGGATAAGGTTTGTATATTAATGGGAATGGAATAAACAGGGAGGATAAAATGGGAATAAACTAGGAATAAAATAAACTTCCCTGGGAGGGAAAGAATGGGTGGGAGAAAATTAGGGAAGAATTCATAAGTGGCGGGAAGTTAAGTTATAGCAAGGCAAATTAAGGAGTAGAAGTAAAATAGAAAAGTTAGCAGGAATAGAAAATAAGAGAAATATGCAAACACAATAACAAGGATCAAGAGTAGAACTTAATACAAAAAAAAGTAGGTCTAGTAATTATTGATCTCAAAGTCAAACTTCAAAATTCAATTGACAGAAATCTACATTATATCTCAGCCATATTAACATTGTTTTAGATGCATGTCTACATATGTGTAAATATAAATGTATATGTGTGTATGTAAGAATATAGATGCACATATGTGTATATAGATATATGTATATGTGTGGGGAAGTGTAGATATGAATATATATATATGTATGTGTGTGTGTGTGTGTGTGTGTGTGTGTGTGTGTGTGTATGCATATAAATATATCCATCCTTAAGTGTAGCTAGCCTTCTGGAGAAGGTGAGGGGGGATGAAAGGAGAAAAAAAAAAGTAAAAAATGCACAGCAGAGAACAAAATAACCTTCAAGGAAGCAAAGAAAAAAAAAAGGGCAGTCATGAATATAATGTCTTCTATTATTATATATCTTTCCTGAAATGGAAATTTATTGTTAAATATTTTGAATCCTCCCTGATATTTTGCTGGACACAAAACAGTGTTTTGTTTTGTTTTTTTCTTTTTTTTTTCTTTCTTTTTTCTTTTTCTTATTTTGTATTTAGTTTTAAATAAATAAATTAAAAGAAAAATAAATTTCTATACTATGCTATTTTTATTACATAGTCATTAAAAACACCAATCAATCCATTTCCATATTATAATTTTGAAATTTCATCCTAGAACTAGAAAAGTCACATTAATTTCATTTTTTGAAATTTATCAACTGAGAAAGCAATAAAAACTCAATATTTACTAAAAATGCAGATATTTCCTTATAATATGCATCATATAGATGAGTATTAAAGAGCATTTGAAAGTAATTGATATATCATGAGATTGTTTCTAGTCTTAGTTCAGAGCACTGATGTGCTGTGTGATATTGGGCAAGGTGCTTTCTCTGATCTTCATTTTCATTATCTGTAAACTGAAATGATTGGGTAAAATATTCTCAGAGATTTTTTTGTAACTCTAATGTTTTACAATCTGTATTCTATGCTCTATGGTGCATTCAGCCATCTACTTTCCAAATGTGCTGAATACCAGATGTGGGCTTTGGAAGAGAACATTTTCAATTTAAAAATAAATTTGATGGCAATGTTTAATCTTACTTCCTAAGATTCCATTCTCTAGGGCCCCATTTGTGGAAATTATGTATCAATAAGAGCCCAGAAATAATTCTGGGGCACATAAACATCTAAGGAACTGAGGTGGGATAGGGTAAGATGGATATATATATATATAATCAGCATCTGGGAGTCCCCAAAGAAGTCAATGACCCTACATACTCCGGTGTGATTATGGCTCTCCTCCTTTGTCAATAGTCCAAAGTTTGAATTGCTGACAACAGAGGCAACATTCAAGCAGAAAATGGAACTCAGGGGGGCATGTGCTATAGCATATAAACAGACTTAAATCCTACCAATCATCAATTGCCAGCTGTTATACAACCCCACAGTCAGTGCTATAAAGCCATAATCTGGGGAGCAAAACAAAAAATAACCCTAAAAGCCTGCAAGTAGTCGTGCATGTCACACACTTAGATTCATGCTGTTCTGTGAATACTTCCTCATCTAGAAATAGTTAGACTAAGTCCATTTCAAATAGCATCAGTGAACTTTTAGGTTATCAGCTCATATTCTTTTCTCTCCCCAGAATTTAAGTTCCCATGTCTTATACACACACACACACACACACACACACACACACACACACCATACACATACATACATACATACACACATATATATATATATTTGTGTAACTATTTCAATATAATTTGTTTCAGTATAATTTTATATACTTTATGCATTTAAAACATAATTCTGAGAAGGGTCTATGATTGAAAAAGATTAAGAACTTCTGTTTTAAAAGTTGATGGTATGGATAGTAATATCCACATAGTAAGCTATTTGGAGTCTTCTGACTGACAGCCACTCCACAAATATCATATCAACATAGGCCCTATAGGATAGGTAACTTACAGAGGGGGGAAAGAAACAGAGAGAGAAACAGAAACAGAAAGAGAGATATAGCAGACAGTAAGTTTTTGGTGGCAAGGGAACAGCATGATGGCAGTAGTCCTAGAACAACATTTCTAGGGTCTAGGGTAGACATTCAGGTTGAGATGAGGACACTGAAGACTTTGTATATAAAAGAATCTCTATTTTACAATCTGACCATTTCAGACCACTGTCCTGACTCTTTGCACACAGTTAGCAATAGATCAGACTATTGGGGATCTTCCATGAATAGAAACACCAGACACATTTCCTCTTTTTCCAATGCAGAAATTCTGAGCTTGGTTAGATCCTACAAACTCACATAAAGGATCAGATGAAGAAGATATCTGTGTGTTTCTTCCTTTTCCCACTCCCACTGTATAATTTTCCCACTTCAACTCCACTAATATAAAATTTTCTCATTCCTACTCTCTGTAGTGTATACTCCTCCCCCTTACTCTCATACTTGGTAATGGTCCTTATTTTCCTGATTTATATATTAACATTGTAAGTTATCCATATCCTTTAAAAATTATTAGGAAGATTATGTAGATTGTTGTTATTCATACTTCATTTTCGAAGAGGATCAATAGCATCACAGGTAATGTTGTGGCAAAATAGTCAACCTCATTTTCTTTTGCTGAGTCATCAAAGTTCAATGTCAAGACAAAAAGTAAAGATGACTTGTGATGGCCTGGAATGCAGTGAATGACTTTGGCATCTTCAATGTCTGACCAACATCAGCTTCCTTTATGGCTTTTGGAACAAATTGTTCTCATTTTCCCATTCTATCAGAAGAAGTCTTCATATGGTTAGGCAGACATCCCTCTCCGAATGGGTTTGAGCCCTGCCAGTTGCCTTCCACCTCATTTTGTCTGTGTATTGAGACAGTTTTACCAGGGTGTGACTGCTGTATGTGCTACAGTTTCTTGAAATCACAGGTGAGAGTTGGGTGAAGGTAGACATCAAAAGTAGATGAGCAGACGGGAAAAGGACTTACATCAGAGGTATCAGTTCTTCCAGAACATCCCAGTGTTCTCATAATTAGGACATGAAGTAAGAGACTTTTAAAAATGGCTTTTGCATTTTTATATGTAACTAGGAACTGTATTGTAATGATTTCAATATCATCATTTTTCTACAGTTATTTATCTTTTAGCCAGGCTACCTCCACCTTGGAAAATACCCATATATTTTAAAATTACATGAATAGAGCAAAACAAAATTATCCGTCTCTTAATTATCTCAACTTACTTCATTTAGAAACAGTTGGCAATTCACTAAGTTTCTTACCTTTTCCGTTGACGGATCCCTGACATAACCAGTAGTATGATTCCAATTATGACAAGACAAAATACCACACCAAATGTGATTATCCAGACAGGGGTTGATGGCTCAGTGGGGGGTCCAAGAGTGGCAGGGATTTCTAGGAATTCCAGTGTCTGGTCATTCAAAAAGAAAGCATGGTTGATCCTGTTTCTGTTCATCCTAAAGGGGCAAAAGCAACAATAAAAATTAAAAGCAGGTATGATTATAAATAACTTCATAAGGAGAACTACACAGTATAAATAATGTTTTTCTCTCCCTCCAAATGTTTGCTGAATTCCCGTCATACTCTACATTTCTTGGCTGGGTTTTAGGACTTCTAGAAGCCAGTAGGGCAGCTGACCTTGGTGCTGCTGCCCTCTGTTGTATGAAATGGATTTTCAAGTTATGTTTATATTTTGAAATTGTTAAATGGCTCTAGGGCAAATTAAATTACTTGGCCTTCTAGATAATGGTAGACTACAGAATCTGAATTGGCAGCAGGGCCAATCCTCAGAAAAATTATGCTTCCTGTATAGAGATACTCTATATTTTTGATAGTAGTCCTTCCACTTTGCTTTATCGAAAATTCTCTAGGCTGCTGCCCAGAAACAATCTAGTCACCTCATTCTCCCTGAGGTTAAAATGACGTCAATGTTTAGGTATTATCTTTCCTGGGCTTACATACAAACATCTTAAGATTTCAAAAATCCCATTGAACTCAAGCCAGAAAAATGAATTTTTAAAAAGTTTCAGCAAGTTGAATTCAGGTGGCTTTTGAGAGAATAGGAGATACATCCTTAATGAAAGTATCTGAGCCATCTGCCTACAGGTAGAATCTGATTGAAAAGGCTCCTTATTGGGAGAACACTCTTACATGAGAATCCATTCTAAATCAGCTCTAAAGTACTATTCAACATAGAGATAAGTCATCATCCAAATAATAAAAAACACTGGATAATTTTAAATAATTTTCACTTCATTTTATAATATTTCCATATCCATATTCAAATATGGGTGACTCTGGGGTGGGGTGGGGGAACTGATATTTTCTTATTTCTTTTTTTTTAATTAATTATAGTTTTTATTTACCAGATATATGCATGGGTAATTTTACAGCATTGACAACTGCCAAACCTTTTGTTCCAATTTTTCCCCTCCTTCCCCTCCCCACCAGATGGCAGGTTGACCAATACATGTTAAATATGTTACAATATAAATTAAATACGATATATGTATACATGTCCAAACAGTTGTTTTGCTGTACAAAAAGAATTGGACTTTGAAATAGTGTATAATTAGCCTGTGTAGGAAATCCAAAATGCAGGCGGACAAAATTAGAGGGATTGGGAATTCTATGTAGTGGTTTAACAGTCATCTCCCAGGGTTCTCTTTCTGGGTGTAGCTGGTTCAGTTCATTACTGCTCTATTGGAACTGATTTGTTTTATCTCATTGTTGAAGAGGGCCACGTCCATCAGAATTGACCATCATATAGTATTGTTGTTGAAGTATATAATGATTTCCTGGTCCTGCTCATTTCACTCAGCATCAGGAACTGATATTTTCAAGCCAACAGTGAAGCTCACTTAAGCAAGGATGAACTATTCAAAATTTTCTATCTATCACCCTTCCCAAAACAAACATCAAACTTAATTTTAAATAGTCTCTATCTTTAAAATGCTGTAAAATGCTTTTGCTTAAAGTCTTTTCGCCTCTATGTTCTACTGGGCTAAATTAAAGATTTAGCTTTTGCTAACAAAGTAGTAAAGAAAAAAGGCAACAAATTGAAATCAAGATAGCTGATAGATCATCCTTAAAGTTACAATAGGTACATCCAACTTAACATAATTAGTTGCATCCAGGAAAAAAAAAAAGCATGACTTCAGTGAGATACAGTTCTGAGATTCATGTTTTATACCCATGAAAATTTTAAAATAGGATGAGAAGGATAGGGAGTGGAAGGAGAGGAAAGAAAGAAATGAAGAGTGTGTGATGAGACTGGAGGATTGGGAATGAAAGTAAAAGATATAGTAACCAGTCAGAACAACATAGAAGCAATGTTACTGTGAAAAAATATTAAACATTAGGGACAGCTGTGTCCTAGAATTCAATCAACAATCAATAGTTAAAAAGCATTTATGCATTTTGTAAGTGGTAAGTGGAGTATCTAGGTAGTGCAGAGGAAAGGGTACCTGGCCTGAAGTCAGGAAAAGTCATCTTCCTGAGTTTAAATCTGGCCTCAAATACTAGCTGTGTGATCTTGGTTACTTCTTAACCTTGTTTGTCTCAGTTTCCTCATCTGTAAAATGAGCTGGAGAAAGAAACCAGCAAACCAAAACAACTGAATAGTAACAAATGTTGGGGATAAGGAAAAAGTTACAAAAATCAATTTCTGACTTCAAAGAAATAATTATATTTTTACTAACCTGTATAAACTTGTGTTTCCAGCAACATAATTAAGAAGTTGAACTAATGAACCTTTCAGAGTACTTACTTGGCTCATAAATCAGGTCCAAATATTTGTTTCTTTTTTGCTCAAAAGCAGGCGATTTAAGAAAATAAATTAGTAATACATCATTCAGATTGCTTTAATTTCTCACAATCCTTAGTCTTTATAGATCTGTTACAGTTTGTTGTGAAACAACAAACTAAAGGAGTAATAGATTGGTTTTCCTAGTTACATTTGTTCAATTTATTTGACCACAAGATAATTGAAAATGAATCCTGCCTAGAAGTCAGTACAAATGATTTGGATTTTTGTTATTTTCATAAAATGGAGAGGGTATGTGATCTCTCTCCTCTAGTTCAGTTGATGGAGATGATGCACATGATGAAGTATTAATGTGATCCCTTCATGAAGTGGAATTACTTCTCTGATGGAGTCAAAAAGGAAACAACAGGATTAGCTGTGCAAACAAATTAGCTACACTAGTGGAGATTTTAAACAGCTAAGCCTTGGACACATTTCAAAAGTTTCAGAGTGGAAGAGACTACATCCTTGGAGTTGACAGGGGGAGAGAGTGTCTGGGGGATGGAATGGGAAGAACTAAGTAATTTCTCTTTTCTTCCCTTTGAATTTAAAAATTATTTCCTCTCAACTAGGGACCAGCAAATTATGGCCAATATTTTAAAATATGTTTTTAAAAACAACCTTTCTTAAGTTGGAAGTGCTATAAATACAGGAGGTGGGCTGGTTCTGGCTCTTTAGCTAGAATTTACCTACCATTGCTTTAATGAATTACAATATTTAAAGGAGATAAATCTTGTTCTAGCTAGTCCCCCTTCTCTCTAAGGAGAGCTGAGTGGGCAGCTTTAGACCCCAAGCTCCTACTTCCTTCCTGGCAAGAATCAGACTCCTTTGGAGAAGGATAAGAGAAGGAAACTCTAAAGATTCTATTATAGTTACAACCTTACAAAGACACATCTAGGCAAAACCCATATGGGCACCCAAAACCTACATGAATAAAACACAGGACAGAATATCACTTATATAATTTCCTACAAGATTGCATTCTTTTGAAGTTCTCCAACATGTCCTGGTACCAAATAGATATTCTCTTTCTTCTCCTTTTCCTTTCTCTCTTCCTCTTTCAGTTTCATTTTGTGTCAGTTTTCACCTTAGAGTATAAGCTCCTTGAGGGAAGAAACTATCTCTACTTATTTATTTTTTTTGCTTATATTTGTATTTCCAGTAATCAACACTATACTTAATAAATGCTTGTTGATTAACTTATTGTTAGCTGTCTGATCCTTTCATCCTCCAATATTGACCACATAACTTTGAAGGGAAGCTACTAGACCAGTAGAAGATAATGCACTCAACATTGAGCAGAAACACATATTCCAGATAGCCATGAATACATAGAGGCAGGCAATGAAGGAGGAAACACCTTCAAAGTGTGACGGCAGGCAGCGGAGAAGAAAATCACATTAGGGAGAAAGACAGACCAAGAAATTCAGCAGTGATGCTATACTCAAGGGACCTGAGTTAAAAACTTTACAAAGAGAGAAGTAACTTCTTAGCCCTTCTAGCACCAAGAATTATATCTCAGGAGATCATACATGTCTTACATTTATGTCTCATAACTATAGTATTTGAAATTTTTTCCACTCATCCCATGGATACTATGTGTACTTGTGGAGAGTGAATCCTGGGGATAAGGTTGCTTTGTTACTCTGTCATTTGAGTATATGTCTTTGCTAAACGCTCAATTGACTAATTGGCTGATTGCTAATGGGAAGAAGTGAGGGGAGGGGAGCTAGAGGAAGCCCTAATATAATATCCTCTTAAGATATGAAGTATTATAATAAAAGGGCAGATAGATGGCACAGTGGAAAAGAGTGCCTGGTCTGGAATCAGTAAGATTCCTCTTTCTGAGTTCAGATCTGATCTTAGACACTTAATTAACTGTATGATCCTGGGTGAGTCCCTTAATCCTTTTTGTTGTAGTTTCCTCCTCTGTAAGATGATGGGGAAAAGGGAATGGCAAACTATTCTAGTATCTTTGCCCAGAAAGCCCTAAGTGCCTAGCCCATTGAAAGTGCTAAATAAATTTTAACTATTGTTTTTTATTAAAAGATGATGCATCTTTAGTAGGTTCATGAAAATTTTGATATATTAATGTGCTAAGATGGAAATGGTGCAGCATTTGAAGACAGAGTTCCTGAGTTCAAGTCCCTGCTCGTTTGCTTACTACCTAATGACATACAGGAGAGTTACCTAATCTCTCTGGACCTTTTTATTCTCACCTATAAAGTAATGAGCTTGACTTGATGACTTAAGGGGCTTTCCAGTTTTATATCTTTGATCCTATGTAGCCTCAGACCCCAGTCCTTGTGCCATATGTTTACTTCACTAATTTAGAACAGGTAGAGGCTTTCTTAGGCTTAGGCTTGATTCTATAAAATCCAGCCCAGGCTAGCTTACTAGGCTATCATCATCTTCTTATCTTTCCCATTGCACTTATTGCTTTGTGACTGAAACCAATAACCCTGAAATGTGCAATCCTAAATTGGCTCCACCAGCCAGATGACCCAGTCACAATTATACTAAACATTTTCATTAAATTTTAATTCAAAGAGTGAATATTTTGGTATATCACAGCATATAGTACACACTATGGAGTAAAAATTCTTATAGAAGATGGATGTCAGAAGTTGGAGGCCCAGAAAAAAATGTTACAACATTAAATATGTAAATATGGAGCACATACTGTTTATTAAATGTCATGATGAGAGAGTAAAAGAAAACTCTAATTTTCAGTTGTTTTTCAGTCATATACAATTCTCTGTGACCTCTTTAGATTTTCTTGGGAAAGATACTGCAGTGATTTGCCATTTCCTTCTCCAGGTCATTTTTTAAATGAGGAAAGCAAGGCAAATTAAGTTATGTGGCTTGCCCAGGGCCATACTACTAGTAAGTTTATGAGGTCAAATTTGAACTCAGATTTCCTGACTCCACTCCATCCACAGCGATACTTACCTACTTATTGTTTCAAATAGCTGCCAAATTTTTTGGGGGGGAGAGGGAGGGAAGGAATTCCAATGGTAGGAGAACCATACATTAATAAATTCATAGCTTAGGACAAAAAAAAAATCACTTCATAATCGGTCATGCATAAATAGTCCTACATTGACTTAGAAAGATAGAGTGAAGCTAACAACTTTGCACAATTCTGCCTCACTTAAATCCAGTTTACACACATGGCACCTATGATGGCATTGGTCCTCTTTGAAAATGAAGGACAAACAACAACTACAATTACAACATGTGCTTTACAGAAGTTCTTTGTTCTATAACTCGACTTTTTTAGCTATTAGTCTGTTATCCCTTAAAATGTATGTGATTTAACTCTGCATGGTTGCTAAGAACCATTATTGTTTTGCTTTTTTTAGCATTGTGAGAATTATTTATTTATTCATTTATTTATTGTAGAAAGTCAAAAGCACTGCTTCTTAATAGACTATATCATGCCTTAAAATGGGGGGGGGAGAGAAAGGAAGAGTAAGGTCATGTCTAACAGCTACAGCTAACAGGATGCAATTCTTTTTTTTTTTAAATTTTATTTCTTATTATAGCTTTTTATATACAAAACATATGCATGGGTAATTTTTCAACATTGACCCTTGCAAAACCTTCTGTTCTAACTTTCCCCCTCCTTCCCACCACCCCTCCCCTAGATGGAAGGTAGTCCAATACATGTTAAATATGTTAAGTACAATATATGTATACATATTTATACAGTTATCTTGTTGCACAGGAAAGATCAGATTTAGAAAGAAGGTAAAAATAACCTGGGAAGAAAAAAAAACAGAAATGCAAGCAAACAATAACAGAAAGAATGGAAATGTTATGTTGTGGTCCTACTCATTTCCTAGTGTTCTTTCTCTGGGTGTAGCTGGGTCTAATAGGATGCAATTCTTGATTTCCTGGCCCACTTATATAAGGGAGGAAAAGAACAGAATAGACTTATTTGGCATGTATATAAATAATTTTTAGATAAATTAACATGTTTGTTCACCAAAGAAAAATAGGTTTAGAAGAAAATAAAATGGAGTGACAATTACCTTATGGCTGCCTGCACCTCATCTGCAGGAAGTGTCTTATTTGTAGAAGGGTCTGTAACTACAAACCAGAACGATACTCGTTTTGTAACATTGCAAAGCAAGATGTTGGAAATTCTGCAAATGTTGGAGGAAAAAGAGAGAAAATGCATTATTATTAAGTTGTTTATGGCATTAAGCAGCATATCTTATGCTGCTATTACCAGTCTCCAATAATTATAATGAATGAAAATTCATTTAGGTACAATAGGAATTCTGCCCACCCCACCCCCCAAAAAATTAGCAACAACAAGTACAGTCTCTGGTCTCAAAGAGCTCACATTCTAATATGGAAAGATCTGGAGGTTCATAAGACACAAATGCAGGGAAAATCTTAAGAATCAATTGTCAGGAAGGCTTCAAAACAATTCACTATTTTAAAATACTTGTGATATTATTGGTGTGAGTACCTTAAGCAATGTAGGTCTCAAATCCCCTATTCCTTTCTATACACACATACACTTTTTGAGACTATCTCCAAGAGAAGATGTGGACAAAAAGAATTCATCACCTCTTGGGCAATTTAGCTAGTTTGCTCAACAGGCAATAGCCATATCACTTGTAGTCAAGCTTGTGCCCCAGTATAAGAGAACCTATCAGATTTTGTATTGTTATAGCTGTTAAGCACACAGACAATGTGAAACTTATATGTTTCTTAGGCATGACAGAAAATCTCTTACTTTTATTCAGCTCATCAAATCCTTACCTAAGATATGAGGAGTTCCAATTTCTCCTGGAGGAATCTCCATAACAACAAAATCACAGATTTTTTTTTTGAAGTGTTAAAATAAATAATAGAGAAGAAAAAAGCTCTTGCCAAAAACTTGACTCTTAGAACCTTAGCTCAGTGCTTTTGACTTGCCTTAGTCTATGTAAATTAGTACTGTTCTTTTTTGTTCACTTAGTTCAGTTATGGCCAACTCTTTGTAACTCCATTGTGGGTTTTCTTGGCAAAGATACTGGAATGGTTTGCCATTTCCTCCTCCAGCTCATTTTACAGATGAAGAAACTGAGACAGTTTTAAGGGACTTGTCCAGACTTACACAGTATATGACTGTGTAATAAATGTATAAGCCCAGATTTGAAATCAGGAACATAAATTTTCCTGCTTTAAAGGACTTGCTCAGGTAGCTAGTATCTTAAGCAAAAATTGAATCCAGGTCTCCCTGGTAAATCTGTTGGCATTCATTTATACAGTTTTCATGAGGATTTGATGAGACAATATACATAAGGCATTTTTTAAAGCTTAAGATCCTGTATGGGTAAGATTATTGACCAATGGGGAAGGGAACATGAAAAAATATACAGAGACAAGAAAGCATAGAATAATAACTGGAGATGCCAGTAGTCATTTCAGGTAATAATTATATATCTTTGATATGTCAGCCTCTAGGAACAACACAAGCAGCATGATTGATTGATTTTATCAAAATGGTGGTCCCAGCTAGACAAAAAACCCTGGAGTGTAATTTTGAAGGAAAAAAAAAATTGATCTCACATCTCCTCAATATAGGCCTCTATTCCCTAGGGATTTGGGCTTGGGATGGATGAGTAGATAATATATTGTTGGGAAGAACATTAAATCTGGGAGTCAGTATTCAAGGGATTTTGATCCCAGCTCTGACACTTACTCCTAATTTGCATTATGTAACCTCTGTGGTCCTCATCTATAAATGAAGGGACAGGTCTAGATCAGAAGTTCTTAATCTTTTTTTGTCATGGAACACTTCTGTTGGAGCCCTATGGCCCTCTCCTAAGAACAGTGTTATTTTTGTTTGTTTGTTTTAAAATTTACCTTTTTTTTTTTTTTAAATTAAAGCCTTTTATTTTCAAAACATATGCATAGAAAATTTCAACATTCACCCTTATAAAACCTTGTGTTTCAAAAAAATTTTTCCCTCCCATTCTCCCACCCTCTCCCCTACGTGGCAAGTAATCCAACATATGCTAAAATGTGCAATTCTTCTATATATCTACAATTATCTTGCTGCACATGAAAAATCAAATCAAAAAGAAAAAAATGAGTAAGAAAACAAAATGCAAGCAAACAACAATAAAAAAAAGGGGGGAAAAACCATGTTGTGATCCACACTCAGTCCCCACAGTCCTCTCTCTGGCTGCAGAGAGCTGTCTTCATCATAAGACCATTGAAACTGGCCTGAATAACCTCACAAGCCATGTCTGTCAGAATTGATCAAGCAATGTTTTTAAATGCATAAAATAAAATACATAGATTATATTCTAGGAATCTTGGGAGCACAATATTTATCTGTAGTACGATTCAACATCAGCCCTGAGAATCTAAGTTTAAATTCAACCTCAGACACTTAATACTTCCTAGCTACATAACCCTGGACAATTCACTTAATCCCAATTGCCTCAGAAAAAAAAAAAAAAAAAAAAAATTAAGATTATAGACCATTTCATATCAGATTCACAGATGCCTGAGATCTGCTCACAGCAATTTTTAAGATTCCTTTTGACTCTAAATTCCATTATATAATTTTAAGTTTCCATAATTCTTCCTTGTCTATTTAATGTTGTTACTAACAACACAGTATGTTCTACATATGCTAAATATGCAAAACAAAATACATTATAAACAACACACATTTCTTAAAAACCAACTCAGTATAAAAAGAAAAATGATTTCTGTAGAGACAATATAAAATCCCACCAGATGTGGCCTTCCCCAAAACAAGCAAAAGACTGACCGACAATAGTTATTAAAATAGGTTATTAAAATTTTATAGATGAAAAGGATCTCTGAGATCATCTAATCCAAACTTCTACTATTCAGACAATGGAAGTCAAAGCTCAGGAAGAAATAATAACTTGCACAGAGTCCCATTTTTTTGCCATTCAGTCATTTCAGTCCTGTCTGACTCTTTGTGACCCTTTTTGGGATTTTCTAGGCAAAGATAGTGCAGCGGTTTGCCATTTCCTCCTTCAGCTCATTTTAACATGAGAAAATTTAGGCAAACAGTATTAAATGACTTGGCCAGGGTCACACTGCTAGTAAATTAGTGAGGTCAGATTTAAATTCAGAGGACTCTTATTTGAACTCTATCCATTATGCTACATGGTAGACGTCTATTAGAGGAATAGGAATCTCCTTTAATGCTAATGCTTTTCCTCTGTTGATAACTCCAATATATCCTGATGTCCTGTATGTCATTGTTGGTCCAAAGTTGTTTGCATGCCATTTCTTCCATCAGACTATAAGCATTTTTTTTTTTTTTTAGTATGTATTTACCACTGTACCTGGCACATAGTGTTATTTATTGATTGATAGAATGTTAGAACTGATAGAGATCTTAGAGATTATTCAGTCCAAAGCCCTTGTTTTCCAGATGATAAAGCTTCTTGTGAAGACAAATGCTTTACAATCTTATAGTAGAAAAAATGTAATTCTAAACTATTTTCTCTCAAGCACAGAAGATGAAACATTTCTTCTTCTCTGAAGAGAAGTGGAGGGGAGAATGGATGTCACAAGAACCAGATAGTTATTTATATTGGTGAGGTTTTCTTGACTATTTCAAGAAATAGTTTCAGGGGTCTGAAACATGTATCATTTCTGAGGGAACAAAATTGCACCAGGGGAAAAGGAGTCAAGCAGACATTGAAAACAGGACAGTTGTGAGGGCAAACTCAAAGCAGGAATGAAGTAGAGATTGAGAGGTGTTGCAGATGTGAATGAACAAACACCTTCCACTATTTGCTTTTTAATTTTCGTTCTTTTATTTGATTCAAGTGCCAGGAAAAAGATAAGAGAGAAACTGTAGTGAGAAACAGAAATTCTTTGCCTATCATAGAACTGAAAAGCAACAGGTTTCCATAGGTTCCAGAGATCCAGAACAGTGCTGCAAAAAAAGAACAGAGGAGAGAAAGATTGAACTGGTATCCAGAGAAAAGTCTCATTAGCAATGAAAATGAAGAGTACTTACTACCTTCTCCTCTTCTTGCACTCTCTGGTGATAGTCTTTGGGGCCTCATTTATTATCTTCAGGGTCCCTACAAGCACAACCTTTTCCTATAATCTCTCCAAAAGCTGCAGATGCTAGAAGGATTTGGAATAATGCTCTGGGTACCACAGGAGGGTAAAAACAGCTAAAGAAGATCAGAAGGAGGCAAACAACCAATTTGCTCCACAATGTAGCTCTTAATCATTTTTTCATTCTAGAATCATAGATTTAGAACTAGAAGGGACCTTAGAGGGCACTTTATTTTTTTATTTTTGTGCAAACCAAGACGTGTGTGTGTGCGTGTGCAAAATAAACAATATGTACAAAACATCAATTGCCTGTATAATATAAAATATAGAGGACTAATCAGACTTAGTTTTCCAAATGCCAAGGATAAGTCCTAGACATTTTCCTATAATTTATAAATTTCCTAATAATTTGGATTGGGCATTTCACTTTTGTCAATACTGAATTTCGAACATTGTCTAATATGAAGTATAGGTAAGTAGAGGTTGGATAGTGAGTGAGGATTAGTTTAAGAGTTTTCAAGCTAAAAGCCCACTGATGGATGCACATACTAGACCCTTGAGAAAGAGGCACTAGGAGGCACATAAAATTTATTGGCTGGTGGCTTGAGTGTAGCACCATCTGGTGGAAAAACCATATTTTACAAGAATTTGATGGTCAATGAATTAATTAAATCTATCTGTAAATTTGTGAAAAGCTGGCTAGGAGAGAACTTATGGGCTGCCATTGCTATTGTAACACCTAAAAGAATCCCCTGAGACATCAACCACAATATACTTAGCATGAACTATTTTCATATTTATTACAAAGGAGAGCTCTGGAATGTGTATGTGTGTGTGTGTGTGTGTGTGTGTGTGTGTGTGTGTGTGTGTGTATGGGGGAAGGGGATGGAGAAGAATATACAGGGAAATTATTGTAATTCTTAAACAAGACTTTAAATATAGTAAGAAAGTATATTGATTCCCAATATCACAAGTGCACATGCTTTGGGGTGAGAAGAAAATGGTTCTATTCCTTTTTTTTTCTTTTTCTTTTTTTTTTTAAAAGCTTTTTATTTTCAAAACATATGTACTGACAATTTTTCAACACTGACCCTTGCATAACCTTGTGTTTCAGATTTTCCCCTCTTTCCTTCCACCTCCTTCCCTAGATGGCAAGCAATACAAGGTTCTATTCATTTTAAAGGAGAAAAGATAAAATCAATGTATGATTTTGCAAAAGTGGAAAATGGAAACAATGGCAAATAATATTAGCTTGTGGTTATTCCTGATACATAAACCACAGAGGACACCCACTATTAAAACATACTATCTCAATTGAAGGGAATAGTATTGACAAACATTCTGGAGGGACAAGACTATATATCCCATATACAGCTAAAACTAGAACACTATTATTTTTCTTTCTCTGAAGATTATTCAAGCACAATATATTTTTTTATTTTAACGACAAAGAATACTTCTCTTATTAGTTTAATTTCAGTTTTATGCCCTCTTAAAATTATTTTTCTTAAAAACTAAAATATCTGGTTTTATTATCATGTAGAATGTTAAATTTTCTTCCTCCATTTCTTCTGATATTGCTCCATAATGATCTCTATGGGTAGAATTATTGAGCTTAGCTCAATTTAGGAAAATTCCTAAAAGACCTTACAATGAAATACAAAGCTATATCTATGCAGGTGAAAGGAATTGGAGAGTAAAGGAAATTAGCTAGATGATTCAGTTAAAATATCACCTAAGAAATTGCAGAAAATATCTGGGATTTGTAGCAAGAGTAGGACTGGAGTATATCTTATGGAGCATGTATTAAGCTTTCCTGAATGTTTATTTTTGGCTACATTTACTGTCTCAGCACTGAAGGACTCAGGAAATTTGAGAAGACAGTGGATCCTTTGGTCCCATAATGAAGAGTGTCTATATCAGACACTCTTCACCAAACCAGGTGGAAAAGCCCACTTAGTACATCATGAAGAGAGTATCCCCAGCCTCTAGCTTTTTCTCTCACTTCAAAGTTTCTTTTCATTTCTCTAATAGTATTTGTACTATCAGTTTCTTACCTTAGATAATTTATCATCATTTTATTCTGTCTTGAATTAATAAATTTTCCTCTGCATAGCTATTTGATCTGCATAGAAGGAGTAAGCAAGGCATATGTGCTCGATTTGAGTTGGCAGCATGATCAACCTTTTCCAAGACAGTCCTGACAGAGATCTCAAATTGGAAGAGAGGGTTATAGTTTAGAATTACTCTCTCTAAGATACAGTGAGTGAGTAGGCCATCCTTCTTTCTTCAGTGGTTAATCTTTTGACGCAAATTATATAATTATTCCATAGAACAAAAAAGCAAAACTGAATAATGCATAATTATAATAGTTAACTTTAGTCCTAAAGAAGAATTGAGCAAATGTACTTATTTCCATGTTTTATAGAAGTTTTATGGTGTTAAACATTGCATATATAGTGAATGTGTTATTTGGTTTTGCTAAACTGCTTTTTTTTTTTAACTTAAAAAAGTCTTTATTACAAAAGATAGTTCATTGGTAGAAAAGAGGCTGATTCAGAAATGAAAGTATATAAAAACTGAAGACATCAATAAAAATAAGATTAAAATGTTAAACTTCTATTACTGCTCTATATTACAGATTAATTGCAATGAGTTGCAACTTATTCAGCATGTTTTAATAAGACCATTAATTGAAGAAGAGAAGTTATTTATTTCTTCTGCAAATAAAATAATATTTTACATATACACAAAAACACAACAATTCTTTAAATGGTTCTAAGGCTATAGAAAATATTCAAATTAAGTAGAACTTTGGAAGGAAGTTGTTTATATCTGGATATGTAGTGTGGTAAGAGAAATCTAGGAATAGCCATCAGGAGAATAGCCAGTAATATTCCCTAAGACTCTGCAAGTTATTATTTCTCAGTGGTCTTGGTTTTTATGTCTGAATACTAAAAGTTTGGATTGCATGATCTCAGAACTCCTTTTCATTTCTAAAATTATAATATCCTATTTTAATAACTAATGTCAGTCAATCAGTGTTTTGCTCATTTTGGGGGCATTATGTAATCTCTAGAGAAGCCATTTTTCTTTTTTATTCTGAGTTGGTTTTTAAGAAGTGTGTGTTATGTATGATGTACTTTGTTTTGCATGTTTAGCATATATATAACTTCTAAGTTTCCATAATTCTTTCCTGTCTATTTTATGTTGTTATTAACAACACAGTATACTCTAAATAAGCCTAATTTCTAAGCTTCCCATTACTACTATGACAACTATTTATTTTAAATAAATGGCTTGAAAGAAGAGAATGAATTATAGCACAAGTTGGTTTGGACAGAGTGAAATGAACATTCAAGTACAACTTTAAATGGAGCAATTAATTACTTTGCAATGTTGACTTGATTTGTTACCTTAGTAATAAACTAATGGATGTGAAAAGCCCTTTGAAAAATAAAAAGAGATATAAGCTACTAGTGTCCCTTCTTTGTATTAAAAGATAGTTGATCAGGGTATGAGTAATACTTACAATTTTGGATTTGGAATCAAGAAGATATAAGCAAAAGACCTAAATTCTCTTAACCTCAGATAGCTAAGACTGAATTATTGATACATTGCAATAAGTGAGAAACTTCTCACACCACTGTATTGTGTACAGTATAGCAAGTTTTTTTTTTTTAATTTCATTGTTTTCTCTATTTCAAAGCCAGTTTTATAAAAACAAACACACAAAAAAAAACCTCCAAAAAATTATCCGTCTTGTTCTATTGCCACTATTTCCCTACTCCATCACAAAGTTTTTAGGTTTATCTAGTTAGCTACTTTGGGGGAAAAAAAGGGGAAATGGAGTAGAGGTAGATTTCAGCTACTTTGGCCTTGTGTAAATCAAAATATCATAACTATTAAATCAATATATCATTTTTACTAGGAATTTTTTTTTCCCCATCTATAACATATGAATCTCTACTGGCTTAGAAATAACCATATATTTCACTGACTCAGAGACATTGTTCCCAAAATAATGAAAATCAATCCATTCTGGATATATAGCAGGAGAAAAGCCAACAAAGCATACAGAATCAGGAATGACAAAACACACACATACACACACACACACATACACACACACACACACACACACACACACTCACACACAGAAAGAGGAATTTAACTACACCGAAGGAAGCATTTAACTATCCTGGGAAAGCTTTTTTCCACATATATGCACATATACGTATGATGCTCTCAGTAAAACTGAAAATTGAGAATCTGTACCAATAATTTTCACATTTTTTACCATATTTTTAAACATGCATCAGATGAAACATAATTCTTCAAAAAATTATTGAAATTATTTTAATAGGCAAATATCATTAAAGCAATATCAATTTCATAAGCCATTCCATTCATCCCCAAAATATGAAAATGTAATTTATCTTTTAGAATAAGAAGTGTTAGTCTAATACTTTAAGATTTGGCTCTACTGACACTATATATCTAGGAAGCCAAAGAAGCATATCCATTCAAACCACACACACACACACAAAATCCAACTATTATTTTTGGAAATCAAAAATAGCAGAGGACACTTAAATAGATGTCTGTTGTACAAGGCTACTAATCTCTTTATCATGGATCAACACAAGGCTGTTCTTTCTATCACAAGACTTAGTAACACAAGGTCAAGCATATGACTAGGCAGAGGAAGAAATCTACTCAACTTCTTAACTCTGAAAGGATTATTTCAGATTAGGAAAATTTTTCACCATTCTTACTAAAAATCATGAGTTTGGGGGCCTAGTTATTTTAAGAAATTCTATGGATAAACCAGAGAGATTTCTGGAACTAAACTAAATTTATGTACTGCAATGTATTCTTTGATAACTTATTCCTTGAGTAAATAACTTTGTTAGGAAGTTTTTCCTTTATACCTTACCTAAATTTCTCAACAAATGATAAAAAACAGCTAGTTACCATATTTCCCCCCAATATATTATCTAGAAAAATCTCACATGACTAGAGCTCACCTCTTTTGAATCCTCAGTTTTCTGGGATTCCTACCACTCCCTGTTCTTTATTTTTAAGGGAAAGAAAGAAACTATAAGAAATATACTGATGGTAAAGCTTTATTTTTAAAGATTTATGACTTTATTGATATGGGTCTTCTGTCTATAGATAAATTAAGGCAAGAAATATGGATTAGCTCCTTTTCTGTGCAACATATTGCACGAGGCTCTGAGGATGCAAGTTGAGATAAAAAAAAAAAAAAACAAAAAACAAACCAAAAACACAGATCTCATTCTTAACAATTCCATATCCTAAAATGGGAAAATAAGAAAAATGTACTTGTAGCCCCCTTTATTCAAGGAATTAGAGTATAGTTGAAAATGGATACTTATAGAGCTTTATAGAAATCATTAGTTTACTCTGAACATTGAGGGTTGCTATTTGTCTCAGAAAATGACAAATGCTCCTTTCTCCTTGTCCCAGATGAAAAAAGAAAGTTGAAATCTTTCCAGAGGGGAAAAATGTGCAAGCTAAAGAATGCTAAAAGACTTGAGATTTGCTGTCTTTATGAATGAGAAAGATTATATCCATTCCTCCACAACTGCTGCTGCTCTGACTGGGGAGGAAAATTGGGAAAGATTGTGTAAATGAACAATTCAGGGCCACTCAGAGTCATGATAGGACTGTCTGATCAAAACTAGAATAATAGTCCACTTCAACCTTCTTCCTTCTTCTATTCGCCTTATCTTGCATTATAAACCATCTAGCTATACATTACTGATTTATACTGAGTACTGAGGCTGTACTCAGCTATACAGAAACCATTTTTAATTGCTGGATTTTTTACTAGCCAAGGCTAAACCAGAGATTTTTATTGACATATATTCTTATGCTTCTTAAAAAAAGGTAAAAGATTAGACAAACACATACCAAAATCAAACTGGACACAGAATGAGTTAGTAATGTTCTGGTGACAGACATCAAAAATGGTTACACTACCAAGGAGGTAAAGACCAAAGAATCCCTTCCAGTGCTCCTCTTCAGTCACAAAATTTCTACCACTAGACAGTTACATGCAAACAACATACCATAAATACAAATGGGTTAAGGTCCAAGGCTGGGGCAGAGTACATAACCAAGCAAGTGACAGAGAGTATCACCAGATAAAATAGATAATTTTAATTATGTAAAATTAAAAATGTGTGCAAACAAAGCCAAAATTAGAAGGTAATGGGGGAGGGGAATCTTTGCAGTAGCTTTGCCTAAAAAGGGTTTTATTTCCAAGATATAGAAGGAATTGATAAAAATGAATCATTCCATGATTGATTCAGAATCGAAGGATATGAATGAACAGTTTTCTTTTTTTTAAGAAATAATAATAGTTTTTTTTTAATTTTTCAAAATAATGCAAAGATAGTTTTCAACATTCACCCTTGCAAAACCTTGTCTCAAACTTTTCTCCTTCCCTCCTTCTCTCCCCACCTCCCCTAGACAGCAAGTAATCCTATATGGGTTTAACTGTGTACGGTTCTTTTTTTTTTTTTTTTTTTTTTTTTTTTTCCCCCGAGGCTGAGGTTAAGTAACTTGCCCAGGGTCACACAGCTAGGAAAAGTTAAGTGTCTGAGATCATATTTGAACTCGCGTCCTCCTGAATTCAGGGCTGGTGCTCTATCCACTGCGCCACCTAGCTGCCCCACTGTGTACAGTTCTAATGAGCACTTTTCTAAGGAACAAATATAAGCTATCACTATGAAAACATGTTTTAAATCACCAATAGAAAACTAAAAAATTAAAACAACTCTGAAGTTCTGCCTCATATTTATCAGATTGTCAGAGCTGGCCAAAAAAATATGACAAAGTTTGAAGGGACTTCAGGAAAACTGGTACATTGATGTACTTTCAGCAAAAAAATGAATGTTTTAGCCATTCTGGAAAGAAATTTGGAATTCTACCCAAGAAATTAATAAATTGTACATGCCATTTGACAGCAATGCCACTACAAAAAATTTTTAATAATAACAATAAAATAGTAAATAAATAATAAAATAGAAAAATAATAAATATTTTTAAATAATAATAATAATAAATTAGTTTCATTGCCACTATTGTCTAGATCCTAAAGAGATCAAAGAAATAAAAAGGACCTACATTTACAAAAATATTTGTAAAAGTTCTTTTTTATAAAACTATTTGTAACTACTCCTTTTTTTTTTTTTTACAGTAACAAATGACATCAGTTGAGGATTGGCTACATGTCATGATGTAAGAATATAACAGAATAGTATTGTGCCATAAGAATTTATGAAAGGGACAATTTTGATGAAACTTAGGAAGATTCAAATGAACTACTGCAAAATGAAGAGGGCAGAATAGGAAAACCATTTATATAAGAACAACATTACAAAAAAAAAAAATCCAATCCTTAAGAACTCTGATTAACATAATTACCAATCATGATTTCAGAGAAATGATGAAAAAGCATACTACAAATTTCCTGATAGAGAAATCATAAGAGAGTGCAGAATGAGATGTATAATTTTTAGACATGACCAATGTGGGAATTGCCTGTTAAAAGGATTTTTTATTTTCTTAATTTTCCAATTGGAGTGGGGATGGGTGAAAAGAAAAAATAAATAAACTTTTGTTCATGAGGGAAAAAAAAATTCATTAACAAAAAGAGAATGAAATAGTTAAGATTATCAAAAGCAACAGAGATCAGGAGAATAAATCTTGGGAAAAAAGTCAACTGGATTTCCCTATTAAGCAGTCATTAATTATTTGAGAAAATCTTTTTAGTGGAGTGGTAAAGAAGAATAGCTAACAGCTTTCATAGGCCTTACACAATTAGGTGGTGTAGTGGATCAAACACTGAGTTGAGAATTAAGAAGGCTCATCTTTATAAGTTCAAAGCTGGCCTCAGACATTTGCTAGTTGTGTGACTCTGGGGAAAAAGTCACTGGGAACCTGTTTTCCACAGTTCCTCATGAGTTGGAGAAAGAATTGGCAAACCACTTCAGAATGTCTGCCAAGAAAACCCCAGAATGAGGTCACAGAGTCAGAACTCAGTAATAACAGGCTCTGTATTTTTTTGTCTTTTGGTGGATATAATTTTAGTATTAGTACTTGATTTAGTATTTGATTTTGCAATGAAAAAGTCTCAAAGTTTATCTCCAGTATTAGTGTAAATTCTTTTACTTATTGACATGATTCTTTTTCTTTGTGTATACTGTACCCATGTTTGCTGTCCATGTGCATATTCATGTGTGTGCATGTCAATGTGCATGTGAGAGTGCATGTGCATGTTACGTGTGTGTGTGTGTGAAACGAGGGGCTATGCATTCACAAAGTGTATCAATGTACTTGACTTGTGAAATGTCATCCCTTCCATGTCCTTACCACTCTCCTGGAATCAGGCTCCCTAGAACCTGCACATGAGGAAGTTGAATGAGCCAAGAACATACTTTGTGTATGTGCCAGTCCATTACAAGCATATGCATATTTTAAGAAGAAATCTTAGTGTTTTTATCATACAAATATTATCTCATTGCTTTATATGAATTAACCTGAAGATGAACCATTATGTTCTCAATCATACAGAATTTAATTATGTTCAGTAACTATACTAATTAAAGCTGGAAAGACTATCAATATGTATTAGAAAAGTTTTCAACAATGGCTTTCAATCTGTCAGTTAATCAGAAAATGAAACTAACTATATAACACCAAAGCATTATGGTTCACCAAAGTTTTATTTTAAGAGCACCTAGATTTAAAAAAAAAAATTAAGCAGCATAGCCATTTTTCCCTCTAAGATAATAATCCAATATTTATTCATTATTAAGGAACTTAATGAGATCAGCAAAATGTCATATGCAAACAATAGCAATACACACAGAAAGAGAAAGAGGGACAGGGACAGGGATAAGGACAGGGAAAAGGAAGAGAGGAAGAGGGAGAGAAACAAGGAGAAGAAGAGTGACAGGAACAGGACAGGGAGGGGAGAAAAGGAGAGAGGGAAGAAGGGAGCTATTTACCCTGGAAAAAAAAGCAACTGAAGAATGTGTATTGTTTCTGTTGTGCTAGAAGAAAGGCCTCTTTTGGACAGGCAGTTCAAAGGGACAAACAGCTGGGCCTAGAGTTCATGGGAAGAAGAGAATAGGCTGGGTTTCTGAAACAAACTCATTTTTTTGGCACAAATATTTTTTTATGTAGCTATTTGTTATGGATTAGCACTATCTCTGAAGAATTTAAATTAATTATTCAAAGGGAGAAGGGGAGACAGAGTAAAAATGAGTAGTTTGCTACACCTATAGGGTTAATAAGATATTGTGAAGAAGAAATAGTGTAAAAAAATGTCAAAAAAAAAAAAAAGCAAAAAAAGCATAGGAATGTGGTGTAGAATATGGGCCATTATGGAAGAAGAGAGAAATAAACAGTAGATGGCTTAGCTTTACTGATTTCCATACATTGGACCCCAGAATGTTGGATGGACAACCTCTTTATTTATGGAGAGCTACATTGGACCACCATAATGGATGAATACAATCTGTATTTAATGACATTCAAAAGAATTTATTGAGCATTTGTAATGTGACCAACCATTATGCTAGGTGTTTATAATCTACTGGAGAGCAGCTAGGACTGAACACTGGATTGGGAATCAGAAGATGAATCTTCCTGAGTTCAAATCCAGTTTTTTTCTACTAACTACTAAGACTGTTGGTAAATCACTTAATCCTATTTACTCTAGTTTTCTCAAGGAAATGGCAAACCAAGATCCATTCTCAGACTTCTACTAACTAATATGATTCTGGCCCAGTCACTTAATCTTGTCTGCTCCAGTTTTCTCAAGGATTTGGCAAACAGGATCTGCCAAGAAAATCCCAGATGGGATCATAAATTAGTAGAACACAAGTTAATAACAAGTTAATAACAAATGACTTACACAACAATTAACTTTATATAAAATAGATGAAGATAGTAGGGGGAGAACACTAACTAATATAGAGCTCTATAAAGAAGATGGACTCTAAGCTGTGTTTTGAAGAAGCTAAGGATTCTACAAGGGAAGAATGAAAAAGCAAAGTATTCCATGAATGGCAGATCAGTTGTGCAAAGACACTATGGTGAGAGATGGAAGATCATGTGTAGAGAATAGTTAGTAGTAGTGGGATTGAGAATGCAGAAGAGAAAATAAAACACAGTAAGACTGGGAAAGTAGGTTGGAACCATAACAAAAGTTTTTAAAAGCCAAAGAGAGGTAGCTAAGTGGTACAGTGATGCAGTGAATAGAACACTGACCTTGGAGTCAAGAGAACCCAAGTTCAAATATGACTTCAGATATATTCTAGCTGTGTAACTTAGAGTAAGTAAATTAACTTCTATTGCCTCCAAAAAAAAAAAAAATTTAAGCCATATTGAATGGTTTGTGATGTGAACTCCAAAAGAGTTCATTCTGTCCCCATTATCAATTTCATGGGACTGTTTTATTATCATATTTAAGACAGACTCAGTCATCTCATTATGCATCTTGCAACTACTTTGTGAACACAACATGTTTGGGAATTTGTTCTCCATTAAGCTTCTCCTTGACCTCTCCCTAACTCCTCCCTAACAAAAGAAATACCTGATAAATTATGGCATTTTAAGACTTACAAAGTGCTTTAATATATTCTTAATAACCCTATGTGTTAAGGATTACAGATATATAGAGAGCTGTCTGCTAGAGATAATTGAACTCTTGGGAGCTAATGAGGTACAATCCATAATGACATAGTAATAGGTATAGACATACATACACAGATACATATATAATACACATATGTACATATGTTTTTATATACATGTAATCTATATATCTAGGCAGCTAGATAGCCCAGTGGATAAGTATCCAGTCTGAAGTCAGGAAGAGTTGGACACAACTGAAATGACTGAATAACAACAATCTCTGTGTGTATGTGTGTGTGTGTACCTATATGTTTGTGAGTGTATAATGAACAACATGTACACAATTAAGTAAATACAAAATATGTAGAAAATTAAGATAAATAAAGGAGAGAAAGACTAGAGACTGAGAAACCAAGACAAGTCTTTTGAGGAGGCTGAGCCCTGGAGGAAATTTTATATATGCATGACATATATGTATGTATGAATATATAGGTATACATATATGTGTATATGTTATATACACATGTGTGTATATATTACATATGTGTGTCTATCTATATGTGTGTGTATATATATATACATATATATATCACTAGATATACAGAAATTTGTGAATAAGTCTATAATAAACTCCAGAGGATTATTTAGAGCTTTTAGACATTGAATGAAGTAGAAGATACCACATAGGAAATAGCATTTAATTATCTGAAAGAATCAGACACAATTCTGGACCTGTGTACAGAGATAGTCATTGTTATATTAATGATAATTAAATTTTCAGTTTTTAAAATATTACTGACTATGTATTCCTAATTGTGTCATTAACTAACTGTAGGATGTTGGGTGAGTCATTAACCTTTTTAGTCTTATTTTTTCATTTTTAAAATGAGGAAGTTGGATTAGATGATCAGCAAGGTCTCATGTTTCTGTGGTATCTATTTAAGAATGCAACCTTCATTAAAGTTATTACCAAAGAACAAATTTGAAACAAGATTTAAATCCAAGTTGCAATGATTTAACTGGAATTAATTGGAATGATCTACATACAGTCTTAGGTCTGGTGGTTGATCTCATTATTATGCACATGTATAATGATTAATATATAAATTTTACAAAATAATGCATGTTTGTAATATTTATATACATGCATATATTTGCATTTTGCATATATATGCATTTAAATAGATAGATAGATATAGATAGATGTATGTAAGAAACAATATTTTGATTCCCCCCAAAGGCACAGCGAATGGACAGATTCAGGATAAGTAAAACAATTTAAACTTTTAATACATTCCTGTAGGAAACAAGTTTGAAACTTCAGATGAGCTCACACACAATTTGATACCAGAGCCAGAAATTATATGCTGTACAAATTTTCCTCCTCCTCCTTCTCAGAGGAGATCCTTCAGATGTCTAACATTTCATTATACTCTCACTGCATACACTCCTTAATATGCCCCTACCCCCAATCAATCATGCAGCACATCTTATGTTGATGAAGCCTAACTCCTCCTGAAGAGTTCATATTAATAAGGCTAATTAAGCATGTGTGGTCAGAAGAACACTGTGACCAAAGTTTGAATGGAGGGGAGGGAGGTTTGAATGTCTATCATGTCTTGTGGTTTTTGAATTACTTTTGGCCAAGACAGTTTAGACCACAGGGTTTACTCTTGACAATTCCTTATTCTTGTAGTCAAGTTATAGCATCTGTGGAAACAGAACCTTATCCTCTCACCATCCCTCACAAGGATTCCTGTTGACTTAAGATGTTCTTTTCTTACCAAGAAAAGACCATCTTTTTTTTTTTAAACAAAAAATACCATTTGAGCCTATTTAAATTTGACTCAATATTCTAATTGGTCAAAATTTATTTGGAGTTTTTCAACTGTGGAAACAAAACTTTACAAATATATTTTACTTTTCATGAGTGTATACACACATATGGGTATATATAATAGACCATTTTAGCATTATTAAATGCTTATAAGATACTTGTCAGGCTTAGTACTGAGTTACCAAAACAAAAACAAAAATATCTATCTTCAAGGAATATATACTCTAATTGGGGGAGGAGATGTGATGGACAACATGTACACAGATAAATAAATACAAAACATGTAGAAAATTAAGATAATTAAAAGACAGAAAGACTAGAAATGGAGGGAACCAAAATAGGGTTTCTGAGGAGGCTGTACATTGAGCATTGGAGGAAGCTAGAGACTCTAAGAGGTAAGAAAGAGGTATATTGTGGGTGTGAGGGATAGCCTTTAAAAAGGCATAGAAACCAAAAATGGAATATTCTTTATAGGGACTAGCAATTAGGCTAATTTGACTGGAACTTACAGTGCAAAGACTAACAACTCAGAACATTGACTAGTCGGAATATAAAGGGATTTAAATGTTAAAGGAACTTGTATTTTATCTGAGACAATGAACAATCACCAATTTTCCTTTAAAAAAAGCTGAATAGCTATGCTTTTTCACAAGTCTTCTGTATAAGAAAGTTTAGTTGATGCAGAAAGTCATTAAAACATGAGATTTAGCATATGAGAAAAACAATCAGTTCTTCTTAGAAGTGTTTTTTATATTATGCACATGTCTCAGAGTCTCAGACAAATAGTGAGTCCTTAAAGATTTAGTCATGTTAATTATAATGATGTATTATCTATTAAATTTCCTGTTTTTCAAAGAAGAATTTAATTTGGTATAATTATGCTATAAAATAGCAATATCTTTACATCAGTACAATGAAATTTTTTTTTATCTTCACAATTAACTAAATGAAATTTATTCTTTAAATCTAGGAAGCTTTACAATCTTTGCACTATGACATTAAAAAAATTTGTTCAGTGAAATGAGATTATTTCTTTGAGTGTGGCAAGCAACCTAATTAAATAGTCTGCTTTAAGCACCATATTATATTATCACAGACTGCCTGTCAAAAGGTTTCCATTAGGGCCATAAAATGCTATTCAAAATTATTTCCTATCAGTTCTACTGAAAACACTAGTTGATTAAAAAATGAAAAAGTAAGGTATAGTTAATTAGATTGAGATTTATTGAATGAATAAGTACTCGAAAAACTAAAGAGATTTTTTTAAAGTCATTCTTAGAAATCACGGTATTAGAGAAAGATTTATAACAAGAATACTAGTAAGATTTGATCAGAAGAACTACTATATTTTTTAGTAGTCCACACTCAGACTGGTCATGTGTAGGTCTGAAATGAAATGAGATAATTGAGGACTATTAACAGTTAACCAAAAAATTTTACTTAACCATAGTGTGGAAAGGATATTCAGCATGGATACAGTATTGATTCACTTGGGTGCAGCTTCCCTGCATCTGTAATGGATCATGCTGTTGCATTGGTCAGAAGCTGGTAGGAGGAGTTCCTAAATGACTGGCTTTATATTTAGTCCATAGGAAACTATGTCAATGATTTCAGCCTTAGCCTCTGCACTGATTAAATATTAAAAAGCTACCTCAGAATACCTGGCTCTTGGAATCTTGAAAAAAAAACTAGCTTAATCTATATAGCAAGGATTCTAGAAGGCATTGCTCTTGTGACAGTTACCTAGACTCAAATACTCCCATACTTCAGAAAGTTTGGGTAAGCACATTTGATTTGACTTCAAAATTAGAAGATGCTATAAAATCCTGTTTCTCTGTGCAAATATAATATTTAAAAATAAAGCTGTATAAAGAAGAAGACGTGGTCTTCAGTATAATCATAATAGTTTGATAAAATTTTTGTTCAGGGTAATCATACAGACTGCTGATAGTTGAATAGTAATTGTTTTTGAGTGGATGCTCATCAGTTGGAGAATGGTTGAATAAGTTTTGGTATGTTATGGACCAGAACTCTGAAACAAGGATTCTTACAAGGTGTTAAGTCAGTGGAATTGATGAGACAATGGTTATCTAGTTTATCGTGGTGCTTAATAGTTCTCTAAGTTCAGTATGATTGATTTAATCTTACAACAAATAATGGTTTCCTAGTGATATAATGATTGGTTTATACTCAGTGTAGAGCATATAAACTGGGACTCAGAGCTAGAGAAAGACTCAGAAGGAGCCAGAGAGAGACTCTAAGAGCTTGGAGACAGAGCCAGAGAAGATAAGCAGACTGGAGGCAGGATCTCAAGCTCTTGGAGCCAAGGAGAGACAGATTCAGATTCATTCATTCCATCATTCGGCCTTCTTGTGGCTGGCCTGCTCTCCTACATTTCTCCACTGAAACCAAGACTGCAGAAGGCTTCTAAGAAAGCTAGCCCAGACTCAGGCAAGGAAACTAGATTGTGAAGGAGATAATAAAGAAGTTGGACTTTAACATCTGGCTATTCTTGTGGTGATTACTGAAATGAAAGCTGCTCCCAAGACCTCCAGAAAACCAATGGTACATGAATGTTATGGAATATTATTATTCTATAAGAAGCAATTAGCAGGATGATTTCGGAAAGGCCTGGAGAGACTTATATAAATTGATGCTTAGTGAAGTGAGTAGATCCACAAGGACATTGTACATAGAAACAATAAGATTATATGATGATCAATTCTGATGAACATGGCTCTTTTCAACAGCAAGGTGATTCAGGCTAGTTTCAATAGTCTTGTGATGGAGAGAGCTATCTGTACCCAGAGAGAGGACTATGGGGGCTGAAGGTAGATTTTTTTCACTTTTTTTCTTGTTGTTTGCTTGCATTTTGTTTTCTTTCTCATTTTGTTTTCTTTTTTGATCTGGTTTTTCTTCTGCAGCATTATAATTGTGGAAATATACATAGAAGAATTGCATGTGTTTGGCATATATGAATTATTTGCCATCATGTGGACTGTGTAGGGGGGAAGGGAGGAAGAAAAAAATTTGGAACACAAGATTTTGCAAAGGTGAATGTTGAAAATTATGTAAACATGTTTCAAAAATAAAAAAGCTTTAACTAAAAAAAGAAAAATAATTGTTTTTGCTTTTATTTTGTTTCAGCAAATGATGAAGAAAATACAAGAAGGAAGAAGAAAATATCCATTTTTCTTTATACATATAAACATACTCACTTTTAGTGGAGGGAATAATATAATTTTATGGCATAAGAAAAACACTAACATACTGATGATAATATGGCCTATTTTCTTCAGATAAGACAATTAAGAAAAAAATAATCAATTATTTGAAAAATTCAGTTAATTGGTTAATTCTAAATACAGCTAGTTTTTTGTGGTTTTTTTTTAATAGTTTTTATTTACCAGATATATGCATGGGTAACTTTACAGCACTGACAATTGCCAAACCTTTTGTTCTAATTTCCCCTCCCCCCCAGATGTTAATACATGTTAAATATGTTAAAGTATAAGTTAAATACAATATATGTATACATGTCCCAACAGTTGTTTTGCTGTACAAAAAGAATCAGACTTTGAAATAGTGTACAATTAGCCTGTGAAGGAAATAAAAAATGCAGGTAGACAAAATAGAGGGATTGGGAATTCTATGTAGTGGTTCATAGTCATCTCCCAGAGTTCTTTTGCTGGGTGTAGCAGGGTCAGTTCATTACTGCTCTATTGGAATATATTTGGTTCATTTCATTGTTGAAGATGGCCACATCCATCAGAATTGATCATTATATAGTATTGTTGTTGAAGTGTATAATAATCCCTGGTTCTGCTCATTTCTTTCAGCATCAGTTCATGTAAGTCTCTCCAGGCCTTTCTGAAATCATCCTGTTGGCCATTTCTTACAGAATAATAATATTCCATAGTATTCATATACCACAATTTATTCAGCCATTCTCCAATTGATGGGCATCAACTTAGTTTCCAGTTTCTGGCCACTACAAAGAGGGCTGCCACAAACATTCTTGCACATACAGGTCCCTTTCCCCACAGCTAGTTTTTAAGAGTAAACTGTTAGTGAATAAGCTGGTAGACTACAGACTGAGAACCAGATTGATATGGAACAGGACTTTAATCAGCCCATTGCCAGAATTTTAATTCACCCCATCCTGTTTCCATTATCATTATTCCACAGAGACACTCTTGAGGCTGAGACACTCTTGATTAGCATATGTTTAGACATAACCATGTACCAGGTCATGGTCACATAGATGTACAAGCCAGTTTGTTCTTCCTCAGTCTCCTCCCTAGCCCATCCCTTACTCCCTAGGCCCCATCCTTGTTTAAGCATCTTGCTTAATCATATATAGTAGTTCAGCCTTGCTTAGTCATATTTGATTTAGCCTGTGAGCTATTTCACATGTGATAAATGTCTTTCCTGTGAGTTTTTATTAATCTTATACTTCTTCACAAATGAACTCTCCAAACATTCCTCTTTCAAAATAATGCCTCAAACCAAATTTTGGAGAGATAAAGTTAACTCAAGGTCAGAGGAAGACATTTTCCCAGCTTAAGATAAGTTAGAAGATGTTAAGGAAAGACCATTAATACTGTAATAATGAAAAATTAAAGCTGGGCACAGACTGGGAGCACTGCCAAGAGTAAAAGAAGTGGGTTGGAGTATGACAGCAGTAGCAGCAGCATCAGGAGCTCTCAGCGCAGAGACAGAGCATTGGACAACTGATCAGAAAGAGATCACAGAGACCCTCTGTTGGTCCTAGGTCCAGCTGGAGCTGATTGGCAACAGTATTGTCCATAAACAATTCTGGGTCACAGTGGAGCACTTACGTTTTGTCACAAGGGAGCAAGAGCCCTGGTTAGTTTCAGAGTCAAAAGGCACACTAGTACTTGTGACTTCAGGGGAGCAAAACTTTTTCTGGGTAAAGACAAGATCTCAGAGCAGGTAAGCAATGACCACACCTCTCTGGATCACACCACCTTAAAAGCACTAAACACTTGCAGACCCTCAGAACTAGCTCTGAAAATAGCATCATGAAAAAGCCTGAAGCTTTTCATAGTGCCTCCCCACCCACCCCTAGGTAAGCATGACCCAACTTTAACATGAAGTTAAAACTGAAGAATAGATGAGAGAGAGAGAGAGACAGAGAGAGAGAGAGAGAGAGAGAGAGAGAGAGAGAGAGAGAGAGAGAGAGAGAGAGAGAAATATCGAGCAAATAACAACAAAAAAAGCTGAACCTCAAAAAATCTATTCAGTGACATGGAAGACCAAGACTTATAAGAAGACAGCAATGTGAAAACAGCTACAAACAAATACTTAAAGAAAAGTACTAATTGGATCCCAAGCTGCAAGAATTCCTAGAAAGCTTAAAGAAAGATACAATAATAGTAGAAGAAAATTCAGGGAAAAATGAGAATAATGCATGAAAATTATGAAAAGAGAATTAATAGCTTGGCTTAAAAAGCACCAAAAATGTATGGAAAACTCTTTTAAAAGCCCAATAGACTAAATGGAAAAGCTCATTAAAGAAAAACTTCTTTAAAAGCAGAATTGGCCAAATGGGAAAAGAGAAACAAAAGCTCACTGAAGAAAAATAATACTTAAAAATTAGAATAGATTGAGAAGAGATAATTTAAGAATTACTGGACTACTGAAAGCCATGATAAAAAAGCATATAATTCACATTTCAAGAAATTATAGAAGAAAACTGTCCCAATAACTTATATACAAAGAGTAAAATCAAAATTGAAAGAATCTACTGATCACTCCCTGAAGAAGATCTTGAGGCAAAAACTACCAGGAATATTATAGTCAGATCAAAGAGCAAATATTGCAAGTAGTCAATAAAGAAAAAAAATCAAATATCGGGAAGCTACAGTTAAGAAAGTGGAGGACTTAGAGTATGATATTTAGAGGGCAAAAAACTAGGATCATAAACAAAAAATGATCTATTCAGCAAAAAAGAGCATAATTCTTCAGGTTAAAAAAAAAAAGGATAGTTAGTGAAATAGAGAACTTCCAAGCATTCCTGTTGAAAATAGAAAATTTGACATTTAACCAGAAGAACTCAAAAGAAGCATACAAGGGGAATCATGAAAGAAATAATCATAAGGGACTCAATGGAGTTAAATTGTTTATCTGTAAGGAAAATGATACATGTAATTCCCATTATAAATAGAATTAGAAAAAGTCTGCTAGATAAAGGGCATGAATCTGAGTCAGTTATGTTAGAATGATTTTCAAGAAAAGAAAGTGAAAAAGAACTATACACTGTAAGAAGGGGAAAAGGAGAGATAGAACAGAAAAGAGGCATACAAGGAAGATCTTTTATAGTGAGATAGAAAATGGAACTGGCAGACAATGCTTGAACCTTTTTCACTGGAATTAATTCACAGAAGGAAGAATATACATATATATATATCATATATGTATGTATAAACATATGTGTATGTTTACATACATATACACACACTTATATACATTTTACTCAATAGGGAAATAAGAGGGGAAAAGGATAAGATATTGGAGTGGCAGTGACAAAAGAGAAGATAAGGGAAAGGTAATAGAAAAAAGACATTTATGAGGAGGGTCAGAATAAAAAAAGGAGAGAGAGAGAGAGAGAGAGAGAGAGAGAGAGAGAGAGAGAGAGAGAGAGAGAGAGAGAGAGAGAGAGAGAGAGAGAGAGAGAGAGAGAGGAGAGAGAGGGAGAGGGAGAGGGAGAGGGAGAGGGAGAGGGAGAGGGAGAGAGGAGAGAGGGAGAGGGAGAGGGAGAGGGAGAGGAAGAGGGAGAGGAAGAGAGGGAGAAGGGAGAGGAAGAGAGGGAGAAGGGAGAGGGAGAGAGGGAGAGGAAGAGAGGGAGAGAGGGAGAAGGGAGAGGGAGAGGGAGAGGGAGAAGGGAGAGGGAGAGGGAGAGAGGGAGAGGGGAGAGAGGGAGAGGGAGAGAAGAATAAACAGAGAAAAATAGGATGGGGGGAAATGTATAGTTAGTGATCATAACAGAAAATGAATAGAGTGAGCTAACCCATAGAATGGAAGTGGATAACAGACTGGATTGGAAACCAGAGTTAAACAATATGTAGTGTACAAGAGATGAACTTGGGACAGAAATACACACATAGAGTTGAAATGAAAGGCTAGAGCTTTTATATTATGCTTCTATTATGCTTTAGCTAAAGTGAAGAGGGCAGAGGTGGTAATCATGACCTCAAAGCAAAATTACACCTAACTGAGAAAGGTAATTGGGAATCTACATTTTGTTAAAAGATAACATAGGCAATGAAGTGATATCAAAACATTTTACAGTTTCTCTGATAAAAGCTGCATTTTTCAAATACATAGAGAAGTGATTAAAATTTATAAAAATAAGAACCACTCCCCAATTGATAGTCAAAGATATGAACAAGCAGTTTTCAGAAGAAATCAAAGCTATCTATAGTTACACGAAAAGATACTTTTAATTACTATTGATTAGAAAAAGGCAAATTTGAAATTTCTGAAGTATCACCTTATGCTTATCCTAATTGACAAATGCTGGAGAGGGATGAGGAAAAAATCAGTACATTTATAGTAAAATAGTGAACTGGTCCAAACCCTTCTAGAAAACAGTTTGTCACTGTGCCCAAAAAGCTGTAATACTCTGTATAGCTTTTGATCTAGCAATTTCACTATTAGGTTTGTACCTCAAAGAGATTAAAGAAAAGAAAAGGATTTATATAGGTACAAAAATAGAGTACCTCTTTTTGTGATGGTAAAGAATTGGAGATTGAAGGATGTTTATCAATTGGGGAATGACTGAACAAGTTGTAACACATGATTATGAGTACTATTGTGTTATAAGAGAAGACAAAAGGTGTGGTTTCAGTAAAATCAAAAACATGACAAAGGCTATATGAACTGAAACCAAATGAAGTGAGGAGAAATGGGAGAAAATTGTGCAGAATGTTATAATGATGATCAACCGAGAAAGCCTCGGCTACTCTGATCAATATAGTAATCCAAGACAATTTCAAAGAACTCAAGGTGAAAAACTAAGACCTAAACTAACTAAGAACTAAAGAACTCTGAATGAAAATTGAAATATAATTTTCTTGCTTAATTTTTGGGAGTTTTTTGTTTTCATTTTTTGAGTAATTTAATATGGAAATACATTTTACATGATTTAACATGCATAGTTGATATATTCTTAGTGATCGTGGGAGGAGGAAGGGAGAGAATCTGGAACTACAAATTCATTTTTTTTTAAATAATGGCTTTTACTTTTTCCAAATACATGCAAAGATAGTTTTCAGCATTCACCTTTGCAAAACCTTGTGTTCCAGATTTCTCTCTCTTCCTCCTCTCTTTCTCCCTCCCCTAGACAGCAAGCAATCCAATATAAGGTAAACAAATGCTATTCTTCTAAACATATTTCCATATTCATCATGTGGCCCCAGAAAAATCAGATCAAAAAGGAAAAAAAAAAAAACAAAAACAAAAATGAGAAAAAAAACACAAGCAAACAAACAAACAACAACAACAGCAACAAAGGTAAAAATACTATGCTTTGATCCATATTCAGTCTCCAAAGTTCTCTTTCTAGATGTGGATAATTCTTTTCATCACACGTCTATTAGAATTACCTTGAATCATCTCATTGTTGAAAGGAACCAAGGTCTATCACAGTTGATTATCACATAATCTCATTGTTTCTGTGTACAATGTTCACTTGGTTCTCTCACTTCACTTAGTATTAGTTCATGTAAGTCTTTCCAGGCTTTTCTGAAATCAGCCTGCTCATCATTTCTTATAGAACAATAATATTTCTTTACCTTCATATGCCATAATTTATTCAGCCATTCCCCAATCAATGGGCATCTACTTAATTTCCAATTCCTCGTCACTACAAAAAGGGTTGCTATAAACATTTTTGCACATGTGGGTCTTTTCCCCTTTTTTATGACTTCTGTGGGATCAAAGGGTATGCAAAGTTTTAAAACACTTTGGGCATAAGGAACTGAAAATTTTAAAAAAGAAAAGAATGTTGAAAAATAAACAATAAATATATTTTAAAAAATTTTAAGTTCACATATTCATTTAGAATGTTTTATAGAATGTGATATATATTGTTTGTCTAAGCCTAATTTCTGCCAGATTGCTTTCTAGTTTTCCCAGTAATTTTTATCAGGGAGATTTTCCCTAGGTAACTTGAGTTCTAGTGTTTCTTAATCTCTCTTATCTAGTCTGTTCCACTGATCTATACCTCTGTTTTGTTTTTGGTTTTGTTTTAACAAATACAGATGGTTTTGATGACTGTGGCTTTATACTAAAGCATAAGGTCTGGAAATGCTATCCCCTCCTTCATCCTAACTTTTTTTTTTATCATTTCTATTAATATTCCAGATATTTTGTTTTTCCAAATAAATTTTATTTTACCAAACTTTATTTATTTGTTTATTATCCTTCCTATGCCTTTATTGGCATAGCACTAAAATTTTTTTTAAGGAGTGAGCTATGAAATATGGCACTATCTCTAAAAAAACTATCAATAAACATTTTTGAAATTTCAACTATTTGCTTACTCTATTGTTTCTCTGTTGGAAAATGTTCGTAAAGAAAATGCCATCATTGCCTTGAATAGGTATTCTTCATTTTCATCCCAGACATACTGTAAAATAAATAAAACAGAAAAAAAAATGTCAATTTAAGAAAAAGAGAAATGGCAGAACAGAATGAATAGGAATCCAATTATTTTCAGTGAAACCATTCTTTTAGATGCAAAAATATTCTTAAAGAACAGAAGACTATTATTAAGAACCTGTCTTGATTTTATATTTGCCTTGTAATCTGACTCTATATTTGTTTTCACTTTCATCTGTGTGACATTCAATAGAAGTAGGCAGATAAATGGTTGAAAATGGGGAAACCACAAAATCTTTTTTAAAATAGTGCCAAATGAATGAAATGGTAAAATGCAAACCAGCAAAAAATTAGTATTATTTCTATTGAGCATCAAAATAGAATAAAATTTTCATTTCTGAGAACTCAGTAAGTAGAACCTTTCTGTCTTTCCAAAGTCTGGCCCTTTGGTATGTTATCATCATCTGATGATTCCTTCATACAATTATAGAGGTTATCATAGCACTTGAAAGAACCTTAGAGATTGCCACTCAAATTATAAATCCTATATATAACATCTGAAAACCCCTAGAAATAGGAAATTCATTCCTGCCAATTCTACTATCCCAACACATTTGTCATTCCCATCCCTGAGAAAGTCCAATCCATTTTTTTTTCTGAGTGAATTGGGGTTAAGTGACTTGCCCAGGGTCACACTGCTAGGAAGTGTTAAGTATCTGAGGCCAGATTTGACAGGTCCTCCTGACTTTAGGGCTGGTGTTCCATTCACTGCACCACCTAGCTGCTCCTAGTCCAATCCATTTTGAGGACAGTTTTAATTATTAGGAAGATTACATTGAGTCAAAATCTGCTCCTCTGTAATTTCTACCTCTTTTTTTTATTACAACTTTTTATTTTCAAAACATATGCATGGATAATTTTTCAACATTGACCATTACAAATCCTTGCGTTCCAAATTTTCCCCTCCTTCCCCCCACTCTCTCCCCTACATGGCAAGAAATCCAATATATTTATACATGTTAAAATATATGTTAAATCCAAAAATGTAAACATATTTATACAATTATCTTGCCGCACAAGAAAAATCAGATCAAAAAAGGAAAGAAAATGAGGAAGAAAACAAAATGCAAGTGAACAACAACAAAAAGAAGTGAAAATACGATGTTGTGATCCACACTCAGTTCCCACAGTCCTCTCTCTGGATGTAGATGACTCACTTCATCACAAGATCATTGGTGCTGGCCTGAATCATTTCCTCATTGGAAAGTGTCACATCCATCAAAATTGATTATTGTATAATACTGTTGTTGCCATGTATAATGTTCTCCTAGTTTTGCTCATTTCACTTAGCATCAGTCTGCTCATCATTTCTTATAGAACAATAATATTCCATAACATTCATATACCACAAATTATTCAGCCATTCCCTAATTGATAGGCATCTACTCAGATCCCAGTTTCTTGCCACTACAAAAAGGGCTGCCACAAACATTTTTGCATATGTGAGTCCCTTTCCTTTCTTTAAGATCTTCTTGGCATATAGGCCCAATAGAACCACTACTAGATCAAAATGTATGCACAGATTGATAACTTTTTGAGCGTAGTTCCAAACTGCTCTCCAGAATGTTTGGATCCGTTCACTGTTCCACCAATTATTAGTGTTCCAATAATTTCTACCACTGATCCCAACTTTGTTCTCTGGAACAACAGATTGCTAATATCCTTCTATATGATGATTCTGCATATATTTGAAGACTAAAACCATGTCCCTCCCAGGGCTTCTTTACTTCGGATCTTTTCCTCTCTAGTGGATGTCTATAGTGTTTATCACTCTAAATTCCATCTAATACCTTTCTAAGAAGTCATAGTAACATGATGAGGTTTCATCTACCAATCTATGATCATCATAGTTTCTCTCCTCTACTTTCCCCAGACTCCATTCAGTCTCTAGCACTAGACTTCTATAGATGAAAAGGGTAGAGACCTTCAATAATGCCAAACATCAATGTTTGAGCTTAGCAAACTCGAATCCATTTCTTTAAAGCCTTCCTACGGTTCTTGTTCCGTCAAACAAGTCCTTATTCTGATAATACTAGTTAGAATATGATGGGAAGAAAAAGTGGACGGAAACATTCAAGAATTTGAATAGATCAGAGATTATAATCTCTGGCTAAATGCTGAGACTACCAGTTGAGGGCACTAGATCTATGTATGTGGTTTCTTTTCTTTTTTATTAAACTTTATTTTTAAGGTCCTTTTTTTTTCCCTGAGGCAATTGAGATTAGGAGACTTGCCCAAGATCACATAGCTAGGAAGTGTTAAGTGTCTGAGGCTAGATTTGAACTCAGGTCTTCCTGACTTCAGGTCCAGCATTCTAGTCACTGCCTTATCTGGAGAAAGACAATATGGAACATGCCTTGTTTACATTTTTTCCCTTCATGTGTGCTTCACTACTATTATAATCTAAGTCTGAATTCACTCTCAACAGTGTGTACATTTGTGGGAACACATACTACAAGTTTGGGGGCAGGAAGAATATTTTACACGATTGTTCTTACTACACCATCTTAATAAATGCCCTTGTTAAGACATATTGGCTAATTTTAGTGGAAAGCAAACCATCTGGGGTGGATGGACTATAGTTTTAGAAAGGTGATTTTGTAGTTACACTCTTAAACCTGAGGATCACAGCTCTCAGGGAGATTTTAGTTCCACAGAGTAAGAACGTAAATTATATCCCAGAGGAAATGTTACATATATATATATATATATATTTATATATTTGTTTTTCAGTCATTTCAATAGTGTTCAATTCTTTGTGACCCCATTTAAGATTTTCTTTGCAAAGATACTACAGTGATGTGCCATTCTTCAACTCATTTTACAAATGAGGAAACTGAAGTAAGCCCAAGGTCACACAGCTATTAAATGTCTGAGGCCAGATTTTAACTCATAAAGATGAGGCCTCCTGATTTTAGGTCTAGCACTCTAGCTGTCCTGCTACATAGTTAATTAATGTTAATTATTATACTTTTCTCAGTTATTTCACAGTATGGTTGTGAACGAGGATGGTTTTCCATATTGAATGTAATATACAGGAGCAAGTATGGAAGCAAGATAAATATATGGGATGATATTTAAAAGACTTGATGACTGAAGCAAAATGTGTATATGGGATAAGAATGGTACATCAAGTTGGATGAGTAGCATGAAACTAGATTATGAGGATCCAAGAAAGATAAGATAATGAGTTTTTACTTTCTTTGTAGGGTAATAGCCATTAAGTTATTATGCAGGTATATACATATATTGTATTTCAGTTATACTTTAATATATTTAACATGTCTTGGTCAACCTGCCATCTGGGGGCGGGGAGGAGGGGAAAAATTGGAACAAAAGGTTTGGCAATTGTCAATGCTGTAAAATTACCCATGCATATATCTGGTAAATAAAAACTATTTTAAAAAAAGTTATTATGCAGGAAAATGAGGTGATAGAAGCAAGATTTCAGGAAGATTAACCTGGCAGTGGTAAAGTGGTAAAAAGAGAAGACAGGGAGACCAAGAAGAAAGTCATAACAGTAAAATAGGATTGAAAAGATAAGAGTCTAGACTACAAGGGTGGTAGTGACAATGAAAGGCAAATTCTAGAGTTATATTCTCATATTACTCCAAGGTTCTAAGGCTTCTAGATTGAAAAACTAATAACAAAAGTTGAAATTTATTTAGTGATTTGCAAATCAGATTTACAAAATGCTCTCTATATATTAGTCCACTTGATTTTCACAAGAAACATTTAAATTAGGTATTTTTATTATTCTCATTTAATAGCTGAGAAAACTGAAACGCAAAAAAAATTACTTATCTGTGGTCATACATTTTGCATTTAGAGGCTAGATTTGAACATAGATCTTACTCTATCAAAGTCAAACTCTCTGTTGATCTGTCTGTCTCTGCCTCTCTGTCTCAACTATATATCCATCTGGTTTTGAGTACATGTTTTTCTCTGTATTTCTGATTTTTGTTACGATCTTTTCTATTTTTCTTTGATCACTGTGTATCATATATGTGTGTGTGTGAGAGAGAAAGAGACAGAGAGAGACAGAGTCTGTATCATCTCTCTTTATATTTGTCTCTTCTTTTCCTTCTTCCCATCACACTACTCAGTAAATTCCAGGGGCTCTCTATTGTCTCCAGGAACAAACACAAAACGCTCTGCTTGGCATTCAAAACCCTTCAAAATCCAGCCCCCTTCTACTTTTCAGTCTTCTTACACCTTTCTCCTGGATACCTACTTTTTGATTAAGTTATGCTGACTTCCTGGCTGTTCCATAAACAAGATACTCTATCACTTGTTCCTGGTCATTTTCTGGCTGTTCCTTGTGCCTAAATGTTCTCCGTCTTCTACTCTGACTTCTGATCCCCCTGATTTCCTTTAGGTCCCAATTAAAATCACACCATCTACAAGAAGCTTCTCTATGTTAATTACTTCCTATCTATCTTGTACATCTATAGCTTATTTTTTATATATTTGTTGGCATGTTAAATTGGAAGCTCTTTGATTGAGAGCAGGGATGGTCTCTTGCTTTTTTTTTTTTTTTTCCTTCCCCAGTGTTCAACATAGTGCCTTTTCATGTAATTCTTAATAAATGTTGATTGATTGATTTCCTATTAATTTTGGCTTTTCCTTTTTTATCTCCACTCTTTTAAAATTTAATTGCATATAAACAAAACTTTTAAAAAATTTGTTGAATTTATTAATTTGGCAATTTCATAATTTAAAAAATGGATTGAAATATTTCATTTTTTTGTATTTAGAAATTAAATGAAAATTACTTTTTTGCTATATGGTCTTTGACTGATTTTTTTAAAAAATAGGGTCAAATATTTTTGGGGAAAAAAGACTATCCATTTCTAGAGTAAATGATAAAACTTGTCATTTTAAAAGATCCTTACTGACAATGAACCAGTATCAAGGCAATGCTGTCTAGGTGTTAAGAACTCTTTCAAGGGGCAAAATTTGGATTAGGATAGGAATCTTCTACCATATCAAAACAACATTATGACTTTTAGGAATTCCTTATTTCCAAAGTTCATGAAGATTCAAAACAAGTAGCACCAAAAATTGACAATCTAGTATATAATCTTTGAAGAAATAAAAATTTAAGATAAACTTTTAAAAAAATCAGTAAACTGCTTCTTCTTAGGTTTCTTAGGGCAGCACATCTGGGGCTGTAAAAATAGCATCTACATTAGGGCATGAAGAGCTAGTAACAAACTTCTAACTATAGAGTTTCAAGATTATATTTCTCATAGTCCCATCTGGGGTGCTTTTTCACAATCTACTAGCTTTAATTATCATGAATTTAATGAAGATCCTATTGTTATGATTCATTTATTTATATTTTAGTTCTTCAAAAAATTCATGATTTCATTATCATAGGTAGTCCTCTTTTTAATGAAAATTTTATTTGTCCTATATCACTTTTACCAAGTCACTTTGCTTCTCAACACTATGAAAGATTCTCCTCAGTGTCTATAAAACAAAGTTGAACCCTTTAATCTGATATTTGAAAGGTTTTACAATTTTACTTCATACCATTAAAGCCTTACTTCAGATTGTCTTTGAACTTTTCTCTGTTATATTTTTAAATGAATTTTAATGAAATTTAGATTTATGAATGCAAGATCATTTGTTGCAGAAAAGTTCTTAAGGCAATGTTTTTGTTCTTTGAATTAATTTTTCAAAAAAAATAATTAATTTTAATATATCTCTTAGTACTTTTTATGCTCTTTTCCATCAATCTCTTGTGAAATATCACTGAGCATTTGAGAATTTGGATACCACTTTTTAAAATTTCATGTAGTTATGTGATTTCTTCCTAACTAGATAGTAAACTCGTTGAGGCAGAAATATTATCTTTTGTTGTCATTGTTGGATTTTTCTGATGACTTTATTTACCTTGTGCTCGGTAGATTGTTCTTTTGACTCTGATACCTTCATATTGCTTTTCATATGCTTTTTTATATACTGTTTTATATTTTTATGTAGTCTTTTTATATACATTTTTATGTTTCTTTGAATTCCTCCTGTTTATCATTCCTGATTTTTATGTAGATAGATCTGTGTTCTCTTCAGCATGGCTATTCTTATTGTTGGTGTTGTTTGCAACCCATTCATACATGTATGAATAGGTTGCAAACAATACCAACAAAAGGAATCATATGGATAAGACAAAAATAAAAATAAAATAGAGGATTGATTCTATTTTATTTTTATTCTTGTCTTATCCATATCATAAATCTTCTACAAAGGGTCCCCACAATATATTTGAATCCTTCTTTTAGATCTCCTGGCATCCATCAATAAACTTTTATTAAACATTCTACTATGTGCCAGTACTGGAAATACAAAAAAGAGGAAAAAGACAGTTCCTGCCCTCACATCAAGCAAAGAAATATATACAAAACAAGCTATATGTAGGAGGGTTACAATGGGCTGTTCCATAACCTCTATACTTTCATTTCTAGTCACATATCTTTATGGTGAGTTATGATACATCAATTCTCTTATGCAATTCTTGGTTGATAATACTTTCCAGCTCATTTATTTTTATTTTGTACTTTCTCTATTGTTCTTTTGGTGGTATTCAACTTTAATTTTTTGAAGAATATAATATTTCAGCCATAGAGCATCATACTATCAATATGCACTATACCATGCTGCCATATACCTACATGCATATGTGTTATATAGCATGTTACATAGTATATATATATGCATATATATATATATATACACATTATATCGCATATAATATAGTATACATATATATAGCATACATGTGTAATTCTGTATGTATATATACACATATGTATGTGTATATACATTCTTTTTCTAGCATTGTATGAAATAGTTTATATATATGCATACAGGAAGAATGGTACTTAAAAATGAAAAAAATCTAAAATATATGCTTATGTATATCAGTCTCAGTCATGGTCAGGTGTATATATAAGCCAGTTTAAACCATCTTGGGAAAGCTAATTGCTAAATTTTCAACGGAATCATTTATATTTTGAAAAATGATATCCACTGAATACAGAGAGGTTTGGAGAGATGTATATGAACTGATGCTAAGTGAAATGACAGAACCAGGAGATACACTTCAACAATACTATATGAGGATCAATTCTGATGGAAGTGGCTATCTTCAGCAATGAGAGGATCCAAATCAATTCCAATAGATCAGTGATGAACAGAACCAGCTACATGCAGTATAAGAACACTGGGAAATTGTTATGGGCTAGAACTCTGAACTTAAGGATTCTTATAAGGTACTAACTCAGTGGAATTGATGCGACAGTGGTTATCTAGTTTAGCATGGTGCTTAATAGTTCTCTAAATTCAGTATGATTGATTTAATCTTACAGAAAATAATGGTTTCCTAGTGATATAATAATTGATTTATACTCAGTGTAGAGCATATAACCTGGGAGTCTCAGCTAGATTCGGAACTAGAGAAGACAAGCAAACCCTCACCATTTTGGTGGCAGGCTCTCCTCCTTTATTTTCTCCACTGAAATCAAGACTCTGGAAGTCCTTTAAGAAAGTTAACCAGGCCCCAGCAGAGGAGACAAGACTTTAAAAGAGATAATAAAGGATTTGGACTACACCTGGCTGTTCTTGTGGTGTTTACTGACCTGAAACGAAGCCTGCTCCAAGACCTCCAGAAAACCAAACTAAAGAACATTTACAGGAAACGAGTGTGTAGCATTTGTACTCTTTTTGTTGTTGTTTGCTTGCATTTTTGTTTTTCTTCCCAGGTTATTTTTATCTTCTTTATAAATTCAATTTTTCTTGTGCAACAAGGTAACTGTATAAATACATATACATATATTGTATTTAACATATACTTTAACATGTTTAATATGTATAGGACTGCCTGCTATCTAGGGGAAAGGTTGGAGGGAAGGAAGGGAAAAGTTGGAACAGAAGTGTTTGCAAGGGTCAATGTTGAAAAATCACCCATGCATATGTTTTTCCAATAAAAAACTATTATATATATATATATTATAATATATATATATATATATATTTAAAATGATAGACTTATACTTTTTTTTTTTTTTTTTGCTACATACAAAAAAAAAAGTCCATTATTTAGGAAAAGAGCTCCTGAATTTTTCTTCCACATATTTATGAGTGAACATTTTCCCTTTGTTCTTGTTTTAAGTAAAAATGAACTATATAATAAGTCATATTTAAAATTATATTTATCTGGATTTGAGCCAAACATTGCAAATTCTTGTTTAAAAAAATTTTAAAGCTTAATTATAAACTTAATTGCAATTAAGTATATTTATGTTTGATTTTTTTATGTACTATCATCTTCTAATTTGTAACTTATTTAATAAAAATGCTACATACTCTCAACAAAATTTGCAAAATAAAAATATCTAAAATCTTAAAAAAAATAAAATGACATCCACTATTAATCAAGGCTTAATTTATCTCTTTATTGATTTTCTAGATTTAAAAAAGTGATGAAGAGAAGGGTGATTGAAGTTAAACATAATTGTATGTCATTCCTTTTTTGGGGGAGAGTTGATTGTTAAACATTTACTAGCACATCTTGTCCATAGCTGTCACAAATCAGGTAACATGAAATAATTTAAAATAGTCACAAATTAGATGTCCAGAAAGGCTTCCCAAAATAGTCAGCTCATTTCCATGTGCAATCTTTCCAAAATAAAAATTCTGATAGATTATTCCTATAGTTTGTCTATTCAACAGCATAGCATAGTCTGTATGATAGGTGCTCTTTATCCATTTGGTCTTTCCTTTATAGAGTTAGACTGAAATACTTTTTAATGATTATTATTTTTATTTAGGAGACTGAAGTGTTTTGGGACTTGATGCAATTAGTAGCAGATCATATGTAAATAGAAGAATCCAGAGGACTTCATCCACTGTCTATAAATAATCCATCTTCCATTTGTACTCTGTGCTGGGTATCCTTAGGGATAGTGACAAACATGTTTTGCAAGCATATATCTGTCTCCCTACTTTGTGAATACTTTCTATAATAGTCAGAGAGTTAACTGAACAAAGTTATCATTGTTTTTACATCTTTCAAGCAATTTTGCATAATTCTGTCATGAAAAAACTATTTGAGACATTTTAGAAGGCATTTTGTACCTTCTGAATCAAATATATATTTTTTAATAGTCAACATACAATAAAGCACAGAGGGAACTTGCATTCTCTACATCTTTCAATCAGCTGTATTTTTATAAAGATAAATTCTGCTGTAGAATAGCATTTACAAAAGCCTGCCAATTCCATTCCCAAACTTTCAAGAAAACTCTCAGTGTGCAAATTCTTATAGACGTTTATGGGAAGAAATTTGTATCACACATCAATACTGTAATAAGTGTACAATTCAGAAAAGTTGCAGAACCCTAAATCAATAAAATGATCAACTATAATTGCAGAAGATTATTGACGAATGCTGATGCCCACTTATGGCAGAAAGGTGGTAGACAAATAGGCAGAATGAGAGACACACTTTTGGGATGTGGCCAATATGGGAATTTGTTTTGCTTCACTGTGCTTATTCAATACAAGGCTTCTATTGTTTTGTTTTGTTTTGTTTCCCCAACGTGTATGTGAGTAGAGGAAGTAGAGAGAGAAAAAGTATTTGACAATTTTTAAAAATTAAGGTTTTTTTTAAAAAATTAATCTATAAGAAAGATTTTATAGATATCAAAAAGCAGGTATGTGGATAGATAATTATTGATATTTTATTGTTTGTTTTTAGGGAGTAATCATAAGCTTAGAAATTTCTTCTAAGAATATAATATTTTCCTCTTTGAAATATTGAGAAATCAATCCATCTCCAATACTCCAATGCTCTAATGCCTTCAAAATCATCAGCTCAGAATCTTCTCTGTGTAAGCTTGACCTAATTAGGGTACTGTTCTCACTTTGTTTTGTTTTGTTTTGTTTTGTTTTTTATTAGTGCCATTTCTACTTTTTCATTGGAGACTGTTATGTTGACTCCAAATATAATAATGATATTAGTAATGATAGCTAGCATTTATATAGTGTCCACCTACTATGTGCAATACACTGCTCTAAACACTTTTAATAAATATTATCTCATTTGATCCTCACAACAACCCTGAGAAGGAGGTGAGAAAAGTGAGGCAGAACTTAAGTGAGTTGCTAGTAATAGTATAGCTAGTATAGTAACAGATAGCCAGTAAGCATCTTAAGCTAGATTTTAACTCAGCTTCAGACACTTTAGCTCCACATCATCAGTAGAGGAAAAAAAAAAGTTTGTAATAAAAATCTTGACACTTTGGACCTTTTTTGTTAGGTCAGTTTAAGTTTATAATATATTTTTTAAAATTATCTTTCCTGGGATCTTAATAGTAGTCACTGAAGGATTATTCCCTTATTCTAAAGAGTTCACTTGGCTTTTTTTTTTTTTTCCGAATAGCATTTTTTTGTTTGTATTTTAGGATTGTCTTTGCTGGCTCATTTGTGCAACCTCTTTGTTTTTCTGTGGAGATTTCCTTGTCATGATTTTTTGTTTTCCTTCTTTTAGTTCTTATTGCTTTTTAAAATTCTATTTAGTGCATTTCTACAGTTTTGAGGTGATAAGAAGGAGCTGAGCTTTACTTTTATTCAGCTATTTTTGTGAGGACTTACTCAATATATATCACCTATTTCATGTGCACAAAAAACATTTAATAAATGCTTTTTTATTTTGTCTTGTTTGCAGAAGATGGGGCCATCTGGCATAAACTCCCACACCTATTTGCAATCCCCTCCTCCACACAACCTATTCTTGACTCTATTCCTGAAGATAAAGAAAAGTTCTCTGATTCTGTACTAAAATTCACCGGTCCAACTGGACACAAGATGCCATTTATGAGGAAATCACAGACTAGTTCTATTTTTAACCTATGAACATCTCATTCAAATATATTTTAAAATGTAGATTCTGGGAAAATTTTAAAAAATTAGTCCCTTTGAAAACTGATTTTAAATATGATCCTATTAAAATATTTCAGGATAGTAAAAAAAAAAATTAGTATTAAGTAAGTCTCTACAAATTTACTTTTACATAAAAATGGGTGGGAGGATGGAGTAGAGAGAGTTAGAAAGGATGGTTGCTAAGGAAACCATCTCCTGATTGGGAAAAAAAAATTAGTAATGTGCTATAGACCCTCACACAGCATGGTTATAATTTTCCTTGTTTTTTTCTGTTCTTTTCTTGCCATGAGAAAAAGACTATGAGTGCTCAAAGTGAAATCTTAGAAATAGGAGGGCAGATAAGACCTTTCCTTGAGGGAACCATGAACCACATTGAAAGATCTTTATTGCCAATAAGAAAATAAAAGACTAAATAAAAGCTGCCTGTAACAGCTTTTAACACCAAAGCTCCTCTGAAGCCATAAGGAACAGGCAATAAAGTGTGCATAAGCTCTGATGGGCTTTAGACATTAGGCAAAGGCTAAGGGTAAATGAAAATTGTCTTTATCTTGCTCCTGATAGGAGAAATGAGGGCAAAAAAATAAAACAAAATAAATACTTGGAAAAAAAAAACTTGAAATCAGAAAAGGGAAAGCTCAAGTGACATGGAAAAATGGACAACACATGAGATTTAGTTTCAGGAGGGCTGGCTTCCCTTCTCAGCAAGATCTCTTACTTCTTGTGTAATCTTGACCAAATCATTTTATCTAGGTTTTCTGATCTGTAAAATGAAGGGATTGGAACAGAAGACTTTCTAAAGCCTTGCACAATGCTACATCCTATGCTGTATAAGTTCTTGCTCAGCCACTTTATGTATAACCTCGCCCAACACATTTATCCTCCTTGAGCCTGTTTCTTTACTTGTAAAATCGGGATAATATTTATACAACTTCAGAGAGTTCTTGGGAGGAAAATAACTAGATAAATGGGACCTGTTATCAATGATCCTTGAAGCTGAGGAAGCAAGGTGCCAACCATTGTGTCTAAACAGTAGACAATGTATACAAAAAGTGCAATATGAAATTATTAAAACTTAAATAACTTTTTCTTAAGTATTAATAACTTAAAATTGAGCTTTACTTTTGAACTATTCATTTACATTTTATCCTTCTTTAAAAATATGTAAGAATTAAAAACTATGGCTTGTTATCTTAAGTTATTTTTTAGTAGCAAAAACATAACTGAACTATTTTAAAAATAAATTCAATTGATATCTTTTGTTTTTACTTCATCTAAATTTCCCTCTGTATTTTTCCCAGAAAAAACCATTTCATATAACAAAGAATAATTGTTTAAAGAAAAAGGAAGCATTCAGCAAAATTGATCATTTCACTGAAAAAAAGTCTGAAAATGTGTGATGCTCCAGAGATGGGAGGTCCCTGAAAAGGAATCGAGATGTTTGCTTATATCTCTTCTTTAGGACTGTGCTTGTTCTTTGTAACTTTACAAAGTTAACTTTGGATTATTTAGTAATTATTGGTCTTTCCAACTAAATTGTTATAGTCACGGATATATTGTTTTCTTGGCTCTGCTTACTTCACGCTAAATACATTCATGCTTCTCTGTATATCATATTCTTTTTTTCATATAGCACAATAATATTCCACTGCATTAATGTACCATTAGTTTAGCCATTTCCCTTCACTTCTCTCAAGGTTGCATTCCTGCTGGTCTAGACATCTTTCACCATATTCCCATTACCCATATTCCTTTTATGTGCTATTTTCTACCATTAAAATGTAAGTTCTTTGAGGGTAAGAATTATCTTTCTGCTTACATTTGTATTCCCAAACCATAATCTCTGGCATTTAATAAGAGTTTAGACTTCTACAATCAATAGGCATCTTTGTTTCCAAATTGCTTCCACCAAAAAAACCAAACAAAAAACAAACCATATATATATATATATATATATATATATATATATATATATATATATATATATATATATAATGTACACACACACACATATCTCAATACTTTCTTCTTATTAATGTCTTTCTTGGGGTCTGTCTAGTAATGGAATCTTCCTATCAAAGAATATGGACATTTTAGTTCCTTTATCTATATAATCCCAGATTGCATTCCAAAATGGTTATGTTGATTCACATTCTACCAAAATCCCATAAGTTTGTCTGTCTTCCCCAAAACTTTCCTATTCAAAAGATATTCCTATCTTTTATAATCTTGACCAATTTTGAGGATATGGTGTAAAACCTCAGTTGTTTTGATAGTAATTAAAAAAATTTTTTTTAATGATTTGGAGTGTTCTTTTGGCTATTAACTTTGTAATTCTTTTTTGAGAAATATTGGTTAATATCCTTTGTCTAGAACTGATTATCATTTTATTGAATAAGTGAATTCTATACCTATTCTCTGAATGGTTTCTATGTAAAGCTGCCTTCTTCATATAACTCTCAATGAAGTACCATTCACTTAATGGCAGCTATCTAATGACTATCATAGCGTCAGAGAAGAAAAATAAATGTGCTCCACATGTATCATAATGAAAAATAAAACCTGCAAAGTGATGGCAAACATCCTGAAACCATAGATTTAGAGCTGAGAGGGGCCTTGTTTAATCCAATTTATTCATTTGATAATCGAGGAAATGAAGTTCTAGAAAATAAAAGTGATTTGACTAAGTTATACAAACAATAAGGAGCAAAACAGAAATTCAACTCATAATACTTCTGACTCCAAATGTAGAATTTTTTGTTTTGTTTTTTCCCTAGTACAGTGAGCCCGAGCTTTTTTCATGAAGTAATTTGTTCTTAAGTCTGTACTACTGTCTTTCATCTTCAATCTCTTTTCCCCTAGCTCCTTAAATATGCCTTGGGCTCCCCTATATTAGGTTGGGGGGGAAAGACTTGATCTTGAAATTTTACCATCCTCTAGATACTATCATAATTTTTGCTTCCTTGTACTGAAACAGTCCTTAAATTAGTAGCCTACACTTTTATCTTTTAATTCCTCTTACTGTGACAACCTGAGCAATCTGCCTTCTAGCACCATGATTTATCAGCTGTCTCTTCCTCAGTCAAGAACACAATTCACCTGTAGGCCTCTATGTTTCTTTTGTATTTAATCAATAACTGTGAACCAGGAGCCAGCCACACTCAGCTAGCAATATAAAATATTGCATGAAGTAAGCTACCTTTGCCCTGGGATTAGCATTTACTGGCCTATGTCTACTTCTCTGTCTGCCTAAATTTGAACTACTGGTTTGTTCTACTTCCTGTCTGAACTAGTCTGCCTGGATATAGACTATTAATTTTCAAGATCTATAATATCTGCCTATTTCATATGTTCTCCTGGAATCTGACCTCTTATTGGACTCTGGGGAAGATGAACAGGTTACTGTGGCCTAAAGTAGAGGGTTTCCAGCTGGCCACAGCAATGACACATTAACTTCAGGGTAATAAGAGAGCTCTTGATGCAGGTAATCTCTGAGTGGAAGCTGGCCCCTGGGTATTTGTGATAGTAAGAAAGAGAATTAGTTCTTGATTTGGATTTGAACTCAGGTCTTCATTGTTCCACCTAACTGCCCCACTCTAAAGTAGGAGGCAGAATAAATATAATGGTCCTGATAAGATGCTTGAGAAATATTCTGATAAATCAGAGGAGAATCAAGGCAGAGTAATACTATGAAAACCCAAAGTAGGAGAGAGGAGGAGAGAGGTTAGTCAGCAGCGTCAAATGATGGCAACAGGTCAAGAAGGATGTGGATTGAGACAAAGGATGTGGATTTGACAAAGGGATCATTGTTTACTTTGGTGAGAACAGTTTTAGTTGGATGATGAAATTGAAAAAACAGATTGCATAGGGTGGGGGAGTGAGTCATTCTGTGAATGAGTGGTAAAGGGAGATAAATTGAAAGCAATGAGTCTAGACAGTATTTTTTGGTTAAAAAGAGGAAAGAAGAGCACCAGCCCTGAAGTCGGGAGGACCTGAATTCAAATGTGATCTCAGACACTTAACATTCTCTGTGTGACCCTGGGGCACTTAACCCTAATTGCCGCAGCAAAAAAACAAAAAACAAAAAACTAAGATTTAGGCTTTAAAGCTTGAAGGGACTTTGCATATCAATCTAGTTCAGCCCTTTCCTTTAAAAGAAGACAACACTGAAACTGAGAGATTAACTTCCCTAAAATTATGTAAGAATCATCACTTCTCATTCCTGTCCTTATAATTTGTCTTCCCCCCAAACCACCCAATTTATGTTCATGATACTCCTATTATATTCTCAAGGATACAATATTTGTTAATCTAGCTTTGACAGTCCTAGACTTCCCCTCCACTCCTTTTCCTTTCAACTAATCAATGACACTCATTGAAAGCTAGGCCAGGATCTGTTGGAAATGGAATTTGTTAAATTTTCTGAAGCTTTACTCTTCAGAAATCAGCAAATAATACAAATCAGGCTTTGTTGTTTTGTTTTGTTGATTGTCAAGATTTTGAAAAATGATGGAGTAAATGTCAATAACCATTAAACTTAAAAGTGTTTTGTAAAGCATGCATTGCCTCCCTTTCCCCAGCTAATTGTTAAATATTTATGAGCATTTTTATCCTGAAGGCACTGCACATAAGGATATTCTTTTTGTAATTGGTTATGCCTTCCCTTAAGCTCTTAAAACACTGGTCCATAAGATGTTGCTTCACATTGCTGATTGCTTCTTCCCTCAAAACAAACTTTTAAAGTTTGTTTTGTAAACTGAAAGCCTAAGATAACTCAAAATCTTTCAAAGTTATGGTTAGTTTTATTATGTATTTCATATATATAACTACAAACATTGTTTTTATGCATATGCTGCCACGAATATCACATTTTCTGTTTTAATATAACTGAAAATTGGGAAGAAATATTGGTTATTCGTGTTGGAAGGAAAAAATTGAACAATTATTTATTTTTCATTGACTGCACAATGGAATGAGTTTGAGATTTTTTTCTACCCAGGGAACAATTCTTCTGAGAATAGAGTAAGAGAATTAATGCAAAGAGTTAGCAATAACCAAAACTTCCAGAGGAGTTAGGAAAGTATAATCTGAAAATATTTCTCAGTCTTTGTTTTCCTTTGTTTTGGTTTTCTTGGAAGTGGGAGAAGGGAGAAAGACAAGGCTATACAAGAGAGGGGAATTCTGGAGTTAAATACAAATAAATAAATAAAAAGAATTTGTCTTTCTTCCCTCCTCCTAACATTGCAACTGATTTAATGCTTTTTAATTTTAATAAATAATTCAACATTAGCATTATATCAACACAATCCTAGGGCAATTACCATTGATTATAAAGTAACTCCCAGGGTCAAAGGAAGTTCTATACCGAAAATTATTTTCTTCTGTTGTTTTTTTCTTACTTCCTCAAACCTTCTCCCTCTCCTCATCACTTTACCATCTGAATTTTCTTCTCAATGTCATTATGAAAGGAGTCCCAAAACTCTCTAAAACTCCTTGAAGGACAGATTCTCCTTGAATCCTGGTCTCTGTAAAAGATCCTGAAAGATGGGCACCACCCCCATTGATAACACTCACTACTGATTAAGCTTCCTATTGAATTAAAAAGACTCATTCAATTCTATTCAAATTCAGCTCAAGCTGTACCCAGCCCTATCAAGAACTGCCCTCAGCTTGTAGCAAAAAGCTTCTATTATAAAAGAGCCAATCTTAAACCCTCTCCTTGCAGAGGACCTAATATGCTATCCTTGGCATAGTAAACTCTGCTCACTGCATTATTCTCTTTCAGCATTACCCTCTCTTTATCCTCACTTATTTCCCTAATGAGATTTTATTCCTCTCTGTTAGGATTTCTCTACTAGAAACTCTACTTCTCTGCCAGGATTCCTTCACTAAGGAATTCAACCTTTCTATTCATGCATAGCAAAGGCTGACTTCCCAATGCCAATAATAAAATTCTTTTGATCAGTCTAGCTTTTTGGGTTCATAAATTCCTTTATAAAGGACCTCTGTGCTGCCAGAAGGAGGGTTTCCAAAACTCCCTACCCATGTGCTGAATCCCAAGGGGATTTAGGAGAGCCAAACCTCTTTATTTGGTTCCCTAAACTCCGAACCTGCCACTAACCTCATCATTTAACTCTCTGACCACCAGGAACCCTAATTTCATCATGTGGTTCCCTGAATCTAATATCATTTGGTTCCCTGATCACCCAAAATCTAGTTCTCATCAATTACTAGGTCTTAATTTTCTCATAGAGCACTGCATTTTCTCTAATGAAGGCACACCACGCAGAGCAGTTCTGTTCCAGGGTCTTCTATACCATACAATTGATTCTAAAGTTGTTAAGAGAAGCCTTGAGAGTATCCTTGTATCTCTTTTTCTGACCTCTTGTGAGCACTTGCCATGTGTGAGTGGAGTGCAGGGTATTTTCAGGGAAGACTAGTAGCGCTCGTTGAAGGCTGCCAAGCCGTTTACAAGCTGCTTTCCATTTTTGATGTTCACCTGATCCACCTATCTCTCACCCTTATAATTCCAAAAAGCTATAGCATGAGCAGTGACCAAATCCCATTAAACCATTTTGGGATAGTTGGTAGAAACAGATGCTGATAAGGTGGCTCAGCTAGACTCTTAGGTCATATTTCTTTTTGAGACCACTTCTAGATTTCTTCTCTGTTGCAAGGGGTTATAGTCTTATGTTGTTTCTTCTCTCAGGTGAATGACTTTTTATATATACATCAATACAGGGTACACATGTCTTCTCCCTAATGAATACAATATATCCTACTAGTCTAGTAACTTCAGTGACATGGCAGAGGGATATGAAAGAGGAGGAAACATTCCCTCAACCAAAACTTCACATCAGTCTCTTCAGACAAACCAGTTTTTCTTCCTTTCAGAATTGGTTCATTTTGTTTCTTCAGAATTGTATTATTGAGAGCTTTTTTTCAACCAGATTGACTTCCCCTACAGAATTCTAGTCCATAGGAATCTTGTCTTTCCTCTTTAACTCTTTGAAATCTATGGATAATAGTTTATTCCCAATTAGCTTTTCTTTTATCACAAACTCTAAGAGGGACTATCCATTTCACCTTTATTACCATTTCCTCTCCAATAGTTGCTAGGGAAAATTAGATCCAAAGTAGAATTTCTCTTTCTTAGCTCCACCACTTTTTGAAAGATGAAATTATTATTAAGGTTAATCCAAATGATACTAGCTACACTGCTTTGGGAAGAGTTCCAGTGAATGTCTAAATAAAGGAATTCCCTTATCATTATTTTTACCTGTCTCTGGGCCAGGTTTGTATTCTCTGAATGTATCTATTTCTTTTTTCTGTTTAGGTGATCTAAGTATACTCCAATGATTTAAAAGAATGTAGGGATGAGTTGGATTGAATGACTTCTGAAGCCCCTTCCAACTTTGAAACTGAAAATGATTCTAGGAATCAATGTAAACAAATCCTATGATTTTTTTAATAAAATGGAAACAAAGAAAATAATTACAAATGATATAATAAGTTAAGAAAATCTTTTAAAAATATTTGATTCATATACCAATGAAATTAAATAGCATTTTGCTTTTCTGGTGTGCAACTAAAAATTTTGTAGTCAATTTGAATTTACTAAATCTCTGATTCCCTTTCCCATATATTTTTAAATAAAACTTTCATTTTAAAAATCAGCCTTTCCAGAGTTGTTTTAATTTGCATTTTTTCTAATCAATAGTAATGTAGAGCATTTCCTAATGACTATATAGCATTGATTTCTTACAAAAACTGCCTATTTATACTCTTTGGCTGTCATAAACCATTGACATCTTTGATTATTTTCTGTACTCATTCTGTATTTTCCAACTTCACAAATTTTGGTAATTTTTGTTTTTAAAATTTACAGATTTGTCCCTCTATATCTAATTAATAATGTTACCACTCATTGTAGACTAAGGGTTTTAACTTTTTATGTTTTTTGGAAATTTATTTGGCAGTCTAGTGAAACCCATGGATACTATCCCAGAATAACATTTTTCAATAATTCAAGGGAATGCTAAATTTCAGTTTTAAGGTGATGAAAATAAAATCTGATTTTTCTCCATGCAAGTTCATAGATCCCCTGAAATCTATTCATGGATCTATCCAGGTTCAAAACACCTGTTCTAGATTCATATCATCTTATTCCTGAATAGCTAGACTGACCCCCTATGTAGTCTCACTGTTTACAATTTCTATTTCTAATCTATTCAACATATGACTGTCATACCAATTTTCCTAAAACATTTCTTTGAAAACACATTGTTTTTCTGTTACATAACATGTCAAGCCCAAACCCCTTTGATGAATGTTTTCAAGGCCCTACTTTATCTACCTTCACTTTCCACTACTATACATCATTTTTTATTTATCTATATTATTATCTATCTATATATTATTTATCTATTATATTTTTACTATATCATCATTTTTTATTACAGTAAATCAGATCTCTCCATATATTTCAAAGTCTATTAAAATTTTAAGTTATTAAAACTTAAAACTGCACTGAGACTTTGGAATACCCTGCATGTGGCAAGTTTCTGTCTGCCTCTTTGTATTTGCTTGTACTGCTCATCCTGCCTTGAAAACTATACTTCATCTATTCTGCCTATGGAATTCTAGCCATTAAACCTTACAAGAAGTCTTTTCTATTTACTTTTAATATTGGTCTCCCTGTTATCTGAACAACTATATCCTTATAATTAAGTACCAAAAAATTTAATCCAGAATTGAATGCTATTTCATTGAATGCTATTTTTGGTTTTCCAACTACACTATACATTCTTTGAGGACAGGGATGAAGAAGGCAAAAATTGTTTTCTATTTATTTTTATAACATTGACACAGTGACTAGTGCATAGTAAAAAAAAACCCCAAACTTTAAAATATTTGCTTATCTCCTATCTGAGGACATACAAAATGTGGCCAACATATATAGGCACATACAATATACACAATTAATAATCTTTGAACAAAGTTTGGATTTTCTACAATACTTTATAGTAAAATTTTCTTAAGTTAGAAAATATTTCAACTAGCTAGATCTTATAAACATACACCCATGAATTCTAAAATGTATAATTTACAACAAAGAATTTGTATTAAACCATTGTGTGCTGAATAAATAGTATAGAATACAGTTTTACAAATTTAAAGTTAGAAGGACTTTAGAGACTTTTCTTGTTCAACCCTTCCCCTGCTTGTTTTACAGATATGGAAACTGAGGTCCAGAAAGTTGAAATGATTTTTTCAAAGTTATTGAAAAAGTAGCTTACAATGTCAGAATTTGAAGCTAAATCTTTGGATTCCACATATTCTTTCCACTGTGCCAAACTATTTGCTATTTACTACTATTTAGGATACTATTATCCTAATTTTAAATTGATGTGAAATAAATAATTTATTAGAATTTGTAATGTCCACATAAGATATCTCCATGTAAGGATTATTACTGAAGATACTATGTTACAACATAACTGAAAGATAGAATATAATAAAATGTTCAACTTACTGCTTTATCTCCCAGAGCAGTTTTGAGACTAAGTCTCACTTTAAAAGCATTTTTTGCATCTGCCATAAAGAAAAACAACAGATTATAACAAAATTTTCAAACAGTGAAAAACACAGATCTGAGTCAAATACACTTGAATCAAAAGGAAAACATCAACATTTCTGGAATGCAATACTACGCTATAGATTTTCAATGGAAATTTTTTTATAATTATTTTTAGACTACCAGTTTAAAATTTTGTTTAGAATTCTTATAATATATATAGCTTATGCTATAATATATGTGAAAATCTCCTGAAATAGATCATCAAGATAAGTATTTTAATCATTGAGAAAGCTGTTATCTTATTTTCAAGATTCAGGGAAGCTTACCTGGTTGACAGAGCTGAGCATGAATAACAGTGACCAAAGACAAGGTATAAAACAAAGCCACTAACATGTTGTCAGATGGATGTCAGAGTGGAAACCTCAAGGCAAAGAGAAAATAACCTACCACAGTAAAGCTGTCTTAAACTTTCTATGACCCAGGATTAGGACATCAGCTCAACAAATGAGCCACCAACTAAAAGGTTTAATAATTAACCCACATCACGATAGCTAATAGTTACAAATGCAGACCCTATCAGTTATTTACTAAAAATCTGTTTGGAAAAAAGAGATGAGTTTTTCTTCCCAAACTCTATTCTAAAAAAAGTTTCATTTTGTTGACCAAAATTCTTCATCCTTATCATTTTCAACTCGTAGTCCCAGCTGATATACATAACAAACAAAAGAACTCTACTGAAGTATTTCCTTGCGTTCAGCTTGCTATTTGAGAGTTAAGATAGTTTGCTATTAGGTAAGGCATATGAATTCACCAAATTCCCTCTCACTTTTTCTTTGCTGTATGAGGAACAATTACTTCCATGGATGTGCTTATCTCAGTCCTCACCCCACAACCACAAATTAAGGAAAATGTTCATTTCATTCAGACATTTTCACTTAACCCCAAAGTTCAGTAGTTGTGATATCTAATTTTTTTTAAACAAATAAAATTCTTAGTAATGAAGTCCCAAAATTTGCCTAGTTATCAACAAACCCACAATCAGAAAAATTAAAACAGGCATTTTATGTTTTTTATAATAATAGCTTTTTATTTTTCAAAATACATTTCAGCATTCACTTATGCAAAACTTTGTCTTCCAATTTTTTTCTCCCTCCTTCACTCTCCCTCCTCTCCTAGACAGCAGGTAATCCAATAAAGGTTAAATATGTGCAATTCTCCTAAACATATTTCTACATTTATCTTGCTGTGTAAGAAAAATTAGACCAAAAGGGGGGGAAATGAGAAAAAAAACAAGCAAACAAACAACAACAACAAAAGATGAAAACACTATGCTGTGATATACATTCAGTCTCCATATCCTCTCTCTGGATGCAGATGGCTCTTTCTATCATAATAAATCTATTGGAATTGCCTTGAATCTTCTTCTTGTTGAAAAAAAGCCAACTCCACCAGATCATCACATAATCTTGATGTTACTACGGCATTTGATTTTAACTAAAAAATTAGTGGAACACATAATGGAATAGTTTTGAAAGACAGGAATAATATTTTCATGGATTTTTTCAAGATCATAATTAAAAGCCAACTCTATAGTTGTACAACCAGTATTTGTAAGTTCTCCTTTTTCACCCTTCCAACTTGGGAATTATATTTTGACCTACTAACCTTTGTGGAAAATTCCAGTGTAGTAAATACCTCTCATCTGTTTCCCTTCAGTTGTAAGGAGATGGCATCATATTCACAGGAAAAGGTGTAGTTACCATAGAATTAACAAGAGTTATTCTAGTTTTTCAGCTCAAAAAAATGACATTTTCTATAACCTCTTATAGAACTCTTAGATGAAGCTCTTAGATGAAGTGGAGATTTGCTGAAAGGATGAAGTTATTCTCTAACCTGAAAACAGAAATATTAGGACAGATAAACTTGGGTCTTTACACACAAATCACACAGATTTAGGCTGTAATCTGCATAGTAGCAGATTAGTAGCAACAAACAACATTATTATTCTGGAGATTTTGTAGGTCAAATAAGAGACTGGATTTTGGATGTTCCTCTACGCACAGTCACTAGGATTAAGTCAAATATTTCTTAAAGAGAAGAGCTCAATTGTTTTCTTCCTTCCTAGTCCTTCCATCAGCCTTCCATATGTCTATAATTGAAAAGATGGGGATATAGAATCTTGGTCACATAAAATTATCTAGATTTGTAAGCAAGATTGGTAAGCATAGTCATCAAATAAATATTTTTGATCTATTGGTCATAAATATCAATTCAGTCAAAGTGAACCCATCTTTCTCAAAACAGAAAACTTAAGTTGGTAGAATAAACTATAGAAACTTGTAATACACAGTACATGTTTATGCTATGTACATGCTATGTACCATATGCACTAAATACATCATACATGTATAAATTCAGGATGGAAAAAACAATCCTGGTCTAGCAAATTGGTGAAAATATAGAAAAATTACTTTGGAAGAAGCTTAATAGAATATACTACACTTGAAGTCAGAAAAGCTTTGGTTTTACTCACACTTCAGATATTACCAACTTTGTGATACTAGACATGTCACCCAATTTCTATCAACTTACTTTGTCTTATTTCCAAATGGAGATAATATCTACTCCATAAGGTTGCTGCTGTAAGACTCAAATGAGATCAGGTAAAGTGCTTTGCAGATCTTAAAGTTCTGGATAAACAAAGTATCTAGATATGAACTACTGTTATTTGAAACAAAGTAAAGGCCTGAGATATGAAATGCAATAAAGACCTAGGTAGGGAAATTTACTTAGGTCACTATACAAAGGTTGGAGAAAGGAGAAACAAGCAACTAGATCTTCCAATAAGAGCTTGTAAGTAGTAGAGGAGGATGTGCTAAGGAAGTTAAACAGGTTGGTGGTTCTGAGAGATATTGGTCAGTCCAATAAGCATTTATTAAGCACTAACTATGTCCTAAGCATTATTCTAAGCACAATGTGTAGATAGAAATTTGAAGCAAGAATCTATAAGATTTTAAAACTGATGAATAATAATAGGATGATGTCAAAGTTGTTTGCATAGATGACTAGTGGATAGTGACATAGATGGATAGTGATTCTCCCTCCCTCTTTTAGGATTACTTGAAATCTAATTTGATCATCTTAGTTGTAGGTAATTTTGAGTTTTCCACCAACTCATATGGGCATTTTCAGAAGCTTCACAAACTTTTGTTTAAATGCTGCCTTTGCAGGAGCATTAGCAGTGTAGTGAGCTGTCCTTTGTGTTCTCGATTTAACCATTTTAATTTTTTTGGTAGCCTGATGGCTCTTACATTCAGCCTTTTGAATTTTGGTATTCTGAAACCACTTGGATAATATATCCTCCGGAGAAGCACCATCAATGATGGCCATCTGAAATATAACAGCCTTGTGAGTTATTTTCTTTTGAATTCCTTCTGACTATCTTTTTGTGCTTTCTTCTTTACACAACAATTCAATAGACCAAAAATAGAGAAATCTGGAAGAGAAAATAAATGGGTTTAGAGGAAAATTACATGTTCTTTCTTGATTATAGTTTGAGATCCCTACAGGGCATTCAGGTAGAGATCCATAACTGAGCCTCAAGAAAGATAATTGTGTGTGGGTATGTCTCTGTATATACATACATATACATATATATGCACATACATATTTATACATATATGTGCCTGTATATGCATACACAGATCTGATATTCATTCACAAAGAGGTAATAACTGAATTCATGGGCACTAATGATAATGCCAACAGAGAAAAGGTGAAGAGAGAACATAGGACAGAGTCTCATGAGACACTCATAAATAGAAGGTTAAGATATGGATAATGATGTTTCTAGCAAAGAAGACATGATTAGAGAGATAGGAGGAGAGTCAGAAATAGCTTTAGGAAAGAGGAGAGAAAGGCAGTGTTCAGGAGGAAGGGCTGGTAAAAATTGTGAAAAAGTTAAAGAAAGGTAAATGATTAAAACTGAGAAAGTTAGCAGTGAAGATCCTTGGTAACTTGGGAGAGAGCCATGTCAGTGGAGTGTTAAAGGTTGGAAACCATATTAAAAGAGGTTGAGAATTATTCAACTCCAAAAAGTCATTCTAGTGAGTGACAATGAAGTGGAATCCAAGGACTCAAGAAGTTTTTTCCAAGATATTACCTGTAAAGGTGAGGGGAGACATAGTATGATAACTTCTTATTTTAAATAGTCATTATTGCTAATGAGGGGGTCAGGTAAGGGTTTAGGGGATATCTGATCAACTGAGTCCCTCAAAAAGCCTGGTGAAGTTCCAGACTGAATGGTCCAATTTGCACAATGTAAAAGGGAAGGTTTCAAAAACAATGAGATATAAGTATGTATCCCTTCTAGATGCTGAGTGGCTGTATTTGTACCTTAAAAAGGGCATGAGATTTTGAATGACTTATTTGTACACAGAAAGATAGAAAATTTGGCTGAGTTTGATTAAAAACAATGGCCTTATTGCAGGTCTAGATAGAACTGGCTAGAGATTTTAAAAAGATGGGATGTGATTTAAATAGAGAGACTATAGAAAAGGCCCAGCTATGAAGATTACAAGTTCAGTTCTTGCCTCTGACAAATACTGAATGAGTAACCCCAAGTGGGGCAGCAAGGTAATACAGTGGATGAAGTGGCAAGCCTAGAGTCAGGAAGATTCATCTTCCAGAGTTCAAATCTGGTCTCAGACACTTACTAGTTGTGTGATTGTGGCCAAATCACCTAGTTCTTTGCTTCAATTTCCTCATCTGTAATAAGGAAATGAAAAGGAAATGGAAAATCAGTCCAGTGCTAAGAAAACCTCAAATGGGGTCATGAAGAGACAGACATGACTGAAACTTCTGGAAAACAACCCTCAGTAAATCACTTAAACTCTTCATATTCTAGGCAATATTATAAGGCTTATATATAAGCAGAAGATGCTGATCTGAATTTGTAGAGGAAAAATTTATTTATCCAAGAAATTTCCTATGCTAATGAAATCATAGGTCCAGCTCTACCCTGTTGTAATACTTTTATCTTGACCATGCTTCTTTGAATGTTTTTTCTTTGAGGTTTTATCTCTAATGTGAAAATCCTTTAAAAAATAATATTGTAGATTTTAAACCACCTCAATATCACACCTATTTAGAAGAAGTGGTCCCTTTCCTTAGATTTCAGGCATTCTATTGTGTTCTTTATCCTATCTCTTCCTATTTCCTCTGGGAGCTTACCTCTTCAAGGATCATGTCCTTTTTTTCTCCTTAATTTTCAACTTCTTTTTTCCATTGGCTCTACGTCTGTTTATAAATATGAACAGATCTACCTTCATCCTTAAAAATCCCTTACTTGCTTCTATCACATCCTCAAGCCCTTCCTTTTAGAGGCAAAGTCCTAGAAAAAGTCATCTGCATTGAGTCATCTCCAGTCTTTCTCAGCCACATTTAGGGATAGTCACAGATTAGGTTTCATTATTTATCATAAGTACAGCTATTAACCATCTATCATTCCTCTTAAGCTTATTCTTTGTTCTCATCATGATCTCAGATTCCCTTATACCAAATATTTTCTCAACCTTTATTCTAATTTCATTTTAACTCCTTTTCCAAATATTTATCTTATAGTTAACCAATTTAATGAATATTTTATTCTTTGACTTCTACTCTTTTAATTCCTAGTCCTCTCTCTATTCCAAATTCAAATGCTAAATTATTCCCACTGTCTGCCTCTTACAGTCTGTCTCATGTGCTAGAGAACAGAGTTAGAGGAAGTCATAATCAGGTTGACTAGATACATTAAAATTTTATATTATTTCAATTGTGTTCTTATTGAAGCAAGGCAATACATTTTTTCCCTAATTGATTGCTATCCTATTCCTCACAGGAGCTATTCCAAACCACATCTTTTCAAGCCTCCCCATTTCCAATTTTCCACCTACCTCGGCTAAGGACAATGTCTCTTATTTTAATGAGAAAATAAAGGCTATTTGCTATGGATCCTCTCTTTTCTTCTTTTCATCTCAAAACCCCTCAACATAATCTTTATAATAATAACAATATATATATGTATATTATATAATATAATAATAATAACAAAAATTCTTCAAAATCCTCATCGCATCTATTACTTGAATATATCACAAGACTGTACTGGACTCTTCACTTGCTTTACTCTCACTTTTGGTAGGTTTAATTTTCACCTCTATCAGATGCTAAGCCAAAATTGTTTTTACTGAACTTCAGTCCCACTTCACGCCACTATAGGACATATTCAACTCAATGTTCCATAGGCATCTCAAATTTAATATGTCCCAAACAGAACTCAATATTTTCCTCCTAAAACATATTCACTGACTCCCTTAGAACTACCTTTTACTTAAAGCCTTCCCTAATTTTCCTAACTAATAAATAGTATCCTCTTTCACAGACATCAAACTATTTTGGGTTCATTTATCTTTATTCTATTTATCTTTCTATATACTTATTGTTTCTCTCAATAGGATGTGAATTCTTTGAGGGAAAGGATTTTTCCATATTTTGCATATATATCCTCGGCACCTAGTATAGTGTATGCAATATGAGTTTAACACTCTTGTTAAGAGGTCACCAGTTATGTCTGATTGTGTCCTCATGGAAAAAACTTTTATATTCCTACCAGGTTTTACTAATGCATGGTTGGTTATTGCTTTTATATCTCTACTTTCCTGTTTTAGGTAAAGTGGGTTGGAGATGGATATTGACGAGAGGAGCCCCAAAACTTTTTCTCTTTCTCTCTTACTTTGGGGAGAATGCTAAGCTCTCCCCTGAGAGACCCATCCCAGGGAATCAAGATAAAGTAGTTTCATTCTGTTATCTGGGTGGGACTGGTTGAGTCCAGGATCACTCCTATTTAGCCTGAGCTGGAGATTTCTATTTAACTCTATTGAGTTGGAGATTAGCCTAGAGACACTCATTCAGTTCCAAGATTTTCTATTCTGATTCCAGCTCAAACTGCTCCAAGCCCCTACCAAGAGCTGCTCAGAAAACAAGTTTCCTTCAACCCATCTCCTTGCAGAGGATCTAATATGCCATGACAAGGAACCTCTCTCTCCCTTTGGCATAGCTGCAACCTTCTGCCTGCTGAAATGATATTCTCTTTCAGTGTAACCCCCTCTTTATCTTTCTCACCTATTTCCCTTACAAGACCTTATTCACCTCTCTGTAGGGATTTCTCTGCTAGAAACTTTATATCCCTCTGTCAGGACCTTGCCACCAAGGAATTCAGTCTTTTTATTCATGCGTAGCAAAGGCTGATTTCCCAATGCCAATAATAAACTTCTTTTTGTCAGTCTAGATTTTGGGGTTCATAAATTTCTTTACAAAGGACCTCTGCACTGACCAAAGGGATTCCCACAACTCCCTGCCCTGTGCCAAACCTCATCATTTGGGGACACAACCCTGAACCTCATCAATATGATCTTGTGACATTTTAAAATTCATGAGACCTAGCCACTAGAAGTTTAGGATCTGTCATCCACAGATGGTTGGAAATCAGATGATGAGAATTGAAATACAGAGCTATATTCCTGACCCAGATCCATGGTTCCTGAGATGTACACTCATCCAATGTTACATCATCCTTGAAAGAGAATTTGATGGAGTAAACATTTTGGAAAAATTGTTTTAAGTTTGATCTCTCCTCCCTAAGGACTTATGTCCCCAAGGAAGGTGGCAATGATGGGGAAATATTTCTACTTCTTGCTATATTTTCACAATAAACATGTCTTTGGAAGGGGAAGGGGAAGCTTATTATTTAGTTGATACTTCCTTGTACTCCAATTTCAATGATTAGGTCCTAGGAGATAGGCTTTTTAGATATTTGATGAAATAATTTCTAGCAATATGGAATAATAGACTCACTGATAAAAACCAGAAGAGAATATCAACTCTGTCATTTTATATATTAAATTTTTATAGGTTTTATAGATAGAAGAGGTCTAGGAAGGTTAAGGGACTTGTCTGGGGTCCTAGAAATAGTAAGCATGACCAGAAGAATTTGAATCCAGGTTTTCTGAATCTAGAGCCAATGAGTATTCTTTCTACTCCACTATTGGGACCTTAGGTAATATTAGATAATTATAGTAATTAGTTTGAAGAAAGCAGTTTCAATGAGCCTTTATAAGTCCTGATAGTGATAATAATCAGCATCATTATAAAATCATAGAATTCAGACTAGAAGAGACCTCAGAGGTCATTAACTTGATTCTTTCATAGACCAAAGAGTTGCTTGAGGGCACATATGTTTTTAATGATCTTATGTTAGATGACTAAGATAATGATATATTATTTTTTGAATGAGTAACAAAAAACTGGGCCCTGAAGCAGTGAAAAGCTTATTGATCCTCCCATTTCTGTTTGTTGTCTACTCTATACCAACCTGAAAAGCATTTTCTTAGCATACAACTATTGATTTGCTGCCTGCTTAGGTAAACAAAATCAGATTTTTCTAAGAGCAGAATAACATGTTCATTTTTCTTTTGACTCATACAATATGTCCTTTAACAGGCATAATAAAAACCCTAGGGGAGACAAGTGACATTTTTCTGCAATTAAGTGAATGAAGCAGCAAGCCATAGCAGACAATGTGCCGTCTTTGGATTTGGTGATATGAAGGCTGAAAGTGGTGCCTCTTACACAACCTCACTGTGTGATACATGCAAAGTCATTTAACGTTTCAGTTCTCCAGTGTGATTCTCTGAGACTATAAATGACAGAACTTATTCCTGTCCTGTATAGAATTTTCCATACTGATAAAAATCATAGATTTCTTTTAAAACAAACAAAACAAACACAAGGATTAGATCACTGGATAAAGATTTTTATCTTGACCCAAATCACATATGCAGATATTTGACAAGATTAGAGTATATAAATTTACAAAATTGTGCTAATATTTCTTTTTAAAAATAACTTTGATTTTCAAAATATGCAATGATAGTTTTCAACATTCACCCTTACAAAACATTATGTTCCCAATTTTTTCTCCCTCCTTTCCCCTCACCCCTTTCCCTAGATAGCAAATAATCTATGTTAAACATGTGCAATTCTTCTATACATATTTCCACAATTTTCATGTTTGTACTAATATTTCAAAGTTTAAGCAATAATCTGAAATTTTGTTTGATTTGGAAAGGAAATATTTCTGGATTTTGTACACCCCAGATAGATAACATAAAAGCCTTTATATAATAAAGCTGTACATTAAAGTCAAAACTGTATAGTGTGTGCATTTTTTTCCTCTGGTGAGCTTGGTGTTAAATGTTTTCCAGCATAGTTCTGTATCTTTGCTTCTAGGTTTCTGTGTAACTGAATAACGAAAATTATTCACAAAGTATATTATCAAAATCATAATACTCTCAGTGTATTAAATAATAGTTTTGTAATACTTTATGTTCCCGTAACATGAAAAACAATTTTTTTACATTTTGTTTAAAACTTTGAGTTCCATATTCTCTCCTTTCTCCTTCCCCTGCCCCTATATTACATGTGAAATAATGCAAAATATTTCTATAAAAGTCATGTTGTGAAAGAAAACAGATTTCCCTCCCCAAAAAGTCCTCAGAAAAATAGTTTTTCTTTTAAAAGTAGGCTTCAATCTGTATTCAGAGATAATCATTTCTTTTTCTGAGTCTGGATAGCATTTTTCCTAGTTTTAGATCATTGTATTATTGAGAATAGCAAAGTCATTCGCAGCTATTCATCTAAGTAATAGTTTTAATCTTAGTTTTAATTTCCTGTAATTCTGTTAGTGGAGGGTGGTCCCTTTACTTTGTATACTGGGCAAATCCAGAAAATTTCTTAAAACATGTGATTCTTTGAATGGTCCAAAGACTTTTGTGTATCAGATTCTCTCTATCTTTTTATTTTCTCAAGATTAGAAATAATAGGGTTTAGGGACTTGTTTATTAGAATCAGTAATTAATTTGGTGTTGACCATAAAACCTGAGTTTCTCTCACCCAGGCTCCAAGTACTGTGTGAGCCGGAATTCTCACTCAACCATATCTGATAGCTCCCACCCAAATATTTACTTTTACTAATTAAAGAGAAAATCTATTTTATTTTGTTTTATATAATCTCAACTGGCCTTACACTGATGCATAGCAAACCTCCTTTTTGACCCTATCCCACTTCAAACCTTCTCTTCTCTCAAGTAACCTACATTATTTCTTGCCTCTCCCTTTCAGCAGAAGACCAAGTCATCTATTTTACATTTCAATTGTACATCTCAAATCCCTTTATCATCATCCTTCATCCTCTCCAGTCTATGGAAAAGAAGTGCCTCTTTTACTTGCCAAAGCCATTCTTTCTATTAATGCTTTTGATTTTTTCTTTTTCCATCTCTTCTTGAAGCTTGCCCATTCTGTCATTTCTTCTATATTCTTCAATTTCTAGATTTAATCTCTACATAAAGATCCCCTAGCTCTTTTCCTGTTACCTATGTAAATGCCCAAATCTTCCCCATCCTTAAAAATTTTTACTCAATCTTGCCATATACTTAATATAACAATTCATATCTCTTCTTTCACTGCCAAGTTACTAGAATAAATTTTAAAAACCCACAACAGTACTTATTGCCTCCATTTATCATGCCAATTATGTCTTAACCCTTTGGCTGATTCCCAGTTTGAGATTCCCCTTGGAATCTCAAATAAATCACAACTCAAATAAATCTGCTTTCTAAAAAGTTACCAATGATCTCTGAATCAATAACTCAGTTGAAATCCTTCTTGACTGCTCTGCAGCATTTGTCACTCTTGACCATCTCATCCTCCCAGATACTTTCTTCTTCATGATATTGCTCTGTCTACATTCTCTCGTTTCTAGTCTTGTCCTATCTTCTCAATTGCTGTTTATGGATCATCTTTATGGATCATCATCCTTGTCCACCTTCTTTTTATAGTTATACTCTGGGAACTCATCTCTTCTCTCTACACTTTATCTCTTAGAGATCATATCAGCTCCAATGGATTCAGCTTTCATCTCTATAACTATTAAATCTATATATTTAACCCTTATCAGTCCCTGAACTTCAGTCCCATCGTACCAAATGTCTGTTGAACATGTCCAACTAATTTTTTGATATGCAAACCAAATTTCGTTTTTTTAAAGCAAGTTATCCTCTCCTTAAGCTGATTCCTACTATAATTTTCCTTATTTTTACTGTTCTGCCACAGTTCCCTTTTAGTGTCCTGACTCAATTTCCCCAATGGTCCTGCCTCAATTTCCCTAAATTGTTCTGCCTCAGTTTCCTTAAATTGTCCTGTCTCAGTTTCCCTGAATTGTTCTTCCTCAATTTCCCTGGTTGCAAACTCCCTTTTCTGCTCATTAGAACTGAGATAATTAGGGCTATGGAGATCTGGTATTCAAAAAGATAAAATTCCAGATATCTATCTCAGATACCTAATTGGTATCCTCTAAGTCCAGACTTCCTGGCTCTATATGGACACTTCCTTAATTCCCAATTTGTTAGAATTTATGGTCCTACCCCCAAACTGTCAGAACTGGATTGATGGTCCCTGCCTGGAGATTCCCACTCACCAGAGTTTGGACTCCACTTGCCTTTGTCTACCCTAACTTAGAGTCATATATATGTCATTGAGAACTCACATTAGATGCTGGATGCTTTGGACATCAGCTCTGGGGACAACATGCCCCCCAGCACAATCTTTTCCTCTTAGAAATACGAATAAAATATTAAAAACTCTCTAATTTCTATCTTGCCTCAGTTTCACTGGCATTACATTACTGAGGACTGGATCCTTCTTCTAGTCACTCAGTTTCTTCTTATGTCTATTATCATCACTTCAGATTAGTTACCAAATCTTGTAAAGTTTACCTCTAATTCATATCTTGCATTTCCCCCCTTCTTTTCACTCAAATAGTCACTACCTTAGGTCAGGTTCTTATTCACTCTAAGACAAACCATTAGAAAACATTTTCTTATTTGGAAGGAGAAGGCAATTCCTATGGAGAAAGGAAGGTTTTCGTGTCCTGGTCTACAGCTATAAATATCCAGGACCTAACAGAGTTTGCCTCAGCATGTTAATATTTATAGGAGTCCAGTTTCTTATCAATGGCAACTAGCATGCCCATTTCTCACCTCAAAGTTCTTTACTTGTTTCCTCAGAGAGGAAACATGGCCACACTCAGGACATCACCCTGATGAGGATGAACTCTGAAACTGTGTCCCCTTTGATCTATAAAAGAAGGGAGATTGGGGTCTCAAACTCCAAAAAGTCTGGAAAGAAATATACTTTCCAGACAAACCTTTTCTAAGATAAGTGGCTTCATTCAATTGGAGATCACCCTCCATTGATCTTTTGGGGGTGCCGATCCTCTTCAGGAAATTCCAATCTGAAAAGATCTTGGTCTGATAATCAGCTCAAACTGCTCCCAGCTGCCCAGCCAAGATTTGGTCATAAAATAGGTTGCTATGCTCTACCACTAGAACCTCATCAACCCCAAGGGATTTTATGCCTCTCTCTGGAGGCCCATCATGACCCCTAAAACTCTTGGGAATGAAGGCTAATTTCATTTTTTTTCCTAAATGTAACTACTTGAGGTCTCCTGAGTTCTAGCCTTTTCGACAGAAAGTCTCTTATTTTATTTTTGCTTTGTGGCTGAGTCGTTTTTAGTTTTGGCTGACTCTTCATGACTTCATTTGAGGTTTTCTTGGCAAAGATGTTAGTGTGGTTTGCCACTTCCTTCTCCAGATCATTTTACAGATGAGGAAACTCCTTCTTTCTACTGTACCCCCTAGCTATACTGTAACTTTCCCTATCCCCTTCCTTAGTCAAAAAAGTTCCTATTCTATCTCTGCCCCCAACTCTAGCTTTAGTGGGATGGTAAAATAGTAAAGATGAGGAATGGAGAATCCAGAACTAGCTGGAGCAGTTGGTAGAAAACAAAGGAGAGTTTAATGTTATGTCACAGTGCTCAGTTTCCAGAATTATCCTGACCCAGTCCTGACTCAGTTTCTCTGCTTCAGCTCAAAGCTCAGTTCTGCAAAACCTCTCCTCCCTCTTTGATAAGGATGAAAGCGCTTATGTTTTAGAATATCAGAGTGCCTCTCCACATCCCAAGCTACCGGAATGTCAGATACCGTCTTATCAAGATGCCTTTCCCCATCTCCCAGGTAACTCCCCTCCAGACCTCCCCTCACCCTGTCAGAACCAGATTGTTAGAGTCCCATTCCACTCTCAGCACCCTGACTCCACCCCTGCCTCAGACTACCCCCTGAGTCTGAGCCATGTATATATATATAAGTCATTGAGAACTCTCATTGTTTGCTGGATTCTTGGAAATGATTGTCTCATTCAGCCCTGGGACCAAACCATGGGTCCATTTGGTGCCAGTGGATCCTCTCTAAATTATTAAATATTTTCTAATCTCTATCTTGCTTCAGTTTCTCTGGCATTACATTTAGTACTCTAAGGACACTCTGATCTCCCCTAGCTAAAAGCATTAGCATCTCCACTGTTTATTTACATCCTCAGGGCCTAACACAATCTTGAACAAAGCAAATCTTCAATAAATTGCCATTTTTGATGATGATGAGCTATAATGTCTATTTCCTTAGAAATAATGAACCTTCTAACCTTAGAAATTTGGGACTGTCTGAAAAACAAGAATAATTGACTATAGGACTTTGTTAGACTTAATTCATTTCCCTTAAAGCATGTTTTCACTAAGACCTTATTTCTGAGTAAGCTTACAAAATAATTAATGATTTACTTGAGGCTACAAAACATTTTAAGATCTATCTTGATTTATCAGCTATTTTAAATAATATAAAGTTCATTCCTCTAATCTTCATGACTTTAATATGAATAATTTGCCAATCATTTCTTTAGCACAGAAATTTTTAACTTGAGGTCCTTAAACCTGATTGGTTTGGAGGTGGTAGTAATATTTTGGGAACTGTATTTCACTAATTGGTTTCAATAATTCCATCTTATTTATTTTTATTTTGGGTATTTAAGAAACTAATTCTCAGAAAGCTTCACCAGGGTGTCAAAGAGATTCAGACCCACAAATAAAGATTAAAAACTACTTTAGTAACAGTTATTTTAAGGCATTTTAATATTATTTTAGCATCATAGTCACCTTGATTTGTCTATATGATATTGAGCAAACGACTGAAAAAATAGCTTCCATACAAGAAGTTGTAATAAAAGAGAAATTATATAGTTTGATCTTTAAAAATGAAGGGAAGAGGATAGGCTTGATGTATAGACATAATTCCTAATTGAGGCTTTTTCATATTCCTCATCCCCACCCTTTTTTTCTCTTTTTATCTGCCTTTCCTATCCTCCTTCCATACATAAATTAAGTGCTTGAAATTAGACAGGAGTAAGAGAGGCTTCTGAAGATGAGACAATGTTGTCTGTGGTCATGGTTCTTTAAGGCCCTCTTAGCATCTGGAGGCCCTCAGCTGCAAAAATCCTATGATCTTTTCCTGAAGTATTACTATGGAAGCCTCCCCATTTTCCCTCTTAAAATTACATGTGGGATCACAAGTGCCAAAACTTTATTTCCTTAGTTCTTTTTCTCCATAACTACAATATTGACATAAATTCTACCTTAATTTTTTCCCCTTTCCAGTCTTCAGCTTTTTTGTTTTTTGTTTTTTTTTTTTGCTGAGGCAATTGGAGTTAAGTGACTTGCCCAGAGTCACACAGCTAGGAAGTGTTGTGTCTGAGATCACATTTGAACTCAGGTCCTCTTGACTTCAGGGCTGGTTCTCTATTCACTGTGCCACCTAGCTGTTCCCAGCTCCCAACTTTTTCAAACATTTTTGCAACAGTGAATCCTGTGGAGGGAGACCGATTTTCTGTCTAGTCTGGGTTACCGAGTACTGGAGTTCTTGAGAAACTTAATTTGCTCAAGTGGTTTGGGTGTCTTTTTTCATGGCCAAACACAGGGCATTCATTCCTACAATTTTCACCAATGTCAGATAAGAAGAGATTTTTATCCTCTATGCGAGAATCCTCTTCCTCATCATCTCCATCTCTTGGCTTCCATTTTATATGCCAGCTAAAATCCCAACTTCTTCTTCTTCTTCTTTTTTTTTTTTTTTTTTTAAATAATAGCTTTTTATTTTTCCAAATACATGCAAAGATAGTTTTCAACTTTCATCTTTGCAAAATTTTGTGTTTTCTCTCTCCCTTCTCCCTTCCTTCCTCCCCTAGACAGCAAGCAATCTACTATGAATCAAAATATGCAATTCTTCTAAACATATAAAATCTTGAATTCTACAAAAACTCTCCCATACCCCTTACTGGTAGTGCCTTCCTTTTGTGGTCATCACTAATTTGTCCTCCCTCTATTCTGTTTCCATATAGTTGTTTTGTGTGTTCTTTTCCATCAGAATATAAACTCCTTGAAAGTTAGCACTATTTTTTACCCTTCTATGTGTCCATAGTATGTCTGGCACATAGTGGATACTTAATAATTTCTTGAGTATACCAAACACTTTGAAAGCTTCTCTTGCTATGAATATTTCCCTCTTCCCCAAAAGATCTTATCTTCTCCTTGCCTTATTTCAACTTATATATCTTTTAGTAATTTCTCCATTTCCCCACTTGAGTTCACTGAATTTTCTCCTCTACTCTTTTTGTTAGTAATCTGCTGAGTAATTGCTAAATCTGGCTAACCTGAGGATGACAATGGAATACTATCACTCTACTGTGAATTTTTGTTCAAGAAAAAATGTACTTATTCCTCTAGTAGTAACACTGAAATGGGCTTTCCACACCAAAAGAGATCTAGGTCATAGGACTTTGGTCATTGAAAAATCTCCTACAATTCCAGTGTTAAATAACAGCTTCTAGAGTTATCACTTCCTCTGATTCATCTAGCCCACAGTTCTCCAAATTGATCTAATCATCTTCAACAACTGCTCAGTTGTTGAACTTATAACATTCTCTGAGATAGCTAGAACTTAATTCATACTATTGGCCTACCTGAAAACGGGTTTAATTTATACTAATATATTTCATGGCCAAGAATCAAGAAAAGTTTGTAGAGCATAGACCAGAAGTAAAATTAAAATGTTGTGGTTCCTTTTGCACATTTCTTCATATGAATTTGATTTTTTTCATTTTTTAATATGTCATTACTTCAGCCTAATTCATATGTTAAGATGTGTAACCCAATCAATAGTTGTAACTTCGTATAAACTTATTTTTAACTTTTAAATCTTGTAAAAACACAAATCACATGTTTAAGTGGTTGTGATGTAAATTTCCTCCTTTTTGGTCAAATATGACATCCTTTGCTTAGCATATACCCGACTATTTGTATTCTTATGCTAACATTTTAGCATAGCTGATTTAATAAATATATGTACTTATTTGATGTTTTAATTTACATTTCCTGAATTCATTGTATTATTATATGTCGTCTTATAGTATATTCCATGAAATAGCTAAAATAAAACCTTCCCTTAGCTGAATGTTCTAATTTCATGAAAAATAAAAGCTGAATCCTCAGTATTTTGTAATTTAAGAAAAAAAACTATCATTCTCCATGGTAAACAAAGATTTTAGCACTGGAAAATTTTGAACTCTTCTTTCATCCCTTATGCCCTCTGTTAAGGAAGAGAAAGTCTAATGAAACCAGGATATTCAAAGAGAATCATCAAATTTTTTAAGTTAATTAATAGCCATGACTATTATGAACACTGACTTTTATTTTTCACAAGTAAACATTTCTTCTGCAGAAGTTAATCGCTACTATTGGAACTAAAAATTAACTCAGACAAACTATGAAAATGTAATTTTTGCCGACATTCAACTAATAAGGCAGCTGTAAGGATTTTAAGGAACAAAGCTTTCTCAAAAGGGAAGTAAGTACTTTCTTACACAAGACCCAAAAAATAAATAGCAAGAATGCATTAAATCTTCTGACATTAGATTGTCTTATTTTGTGGTCAAATATTTACTAACTTGAAAAGGATGTATTTTGTACCTTTAATATCACTTTTTGTTGACAAGAAATTACTGCTGAACTATTTTGTGAGTGAGAGACTATTGTCAACTTACTAAATTTTCTGGTTGAGAGTTTCTATTTTCTACATTTAACTCAAGATTTTGAAGACAGAAGTCAAAGAATCTGATATATTCACATGGAGACTAGTTTATGTGGGACAATTCTATATATTTTTCTAAATGGAGAGTAAAATGAAGGCCTAGTTAATTTAGTGAGTACTTACTGTGGACAAAGCCACTATATTAAATATATGTGAATATGGGCGTCCATATAACTGAAAATGATGAGACTTCAGGAAATCAGAGGGTGCTGAAAGAATAAGCCTGGGGGAGCTACCATATAAAAAGTACTGGATGAACTGGTATGTACTTCCCATAAAGTGCAGAAAAGAAAGCAGGTGGAGGTGAATTTAAACTTGTCCCAGGCAGAAGAATATTTCAGGGAGTCACTTTTTCCTTCCAGAATAGTTCTTCACTCTGGGAATTCGCTAAAGGGAAAAAGCTACTCTATAGACTAAATTAGCAGAGTTCATCTAATTCAAGAGGAAAGTTTGTTCAGTATTGCTCCTGATATCCCGATTGATGAGTAGAAAATGATTCAAAGCAATGTGGGGCAACAACATAAGCAGCCCCGGAAGTGGAAGACCTGGGTTCAAATCCTACAACCGTTCCTTACTGGGACGATCTTGATTATTAGTCTATTTTCAGTGAGATGCGTGACCCCTATGAAATCCGCAAAGGTTACAAACCGGGGTTCTGTTGCTTTTTTGGATTTGTGATGGAGAAAATGTTCATTAATTAGATTAAATTTAAAAGTGTGTTGTGCAAACGTATTTTCCGCGTCCCTCGAAGGGCAGGTTGTTAAATATTTATGTCCCGATGCTGAGTCCCACGCGTGCGGATTTAGATGTGATTTTCAAGTTTCCGTGCCCGCAGGACGCCCACACGCAGAAGAAGAACGGAGGGGTGCAGGGGAGGAGAGAGGAGAGGAGGTGGCTCCCTGCACAGAGGGCGGGCAGGGGGTGGCGTCTCCCAAGATGGCGGTGACGGCGGCGGTGCGGCCCAGACTGCAGTTAGGGGAGTGAGTGGGCGGCCGCGCGAGCCCGAGCGCGCGCCCGAGAAGAGAGTCGAAGGTAACGGTTTGAAAAAGGGGACAGGTGACGCCGAGGCTGAGCTCCCGGCGAGGAGGAGTGGGAAGGGTGACGTTATGGAGTAGCGGCCGCGCGACGCAAGAGAGCGAGCGCGAGCCCGCGCCCGAATTTCTCCCTCTCCCCCCCAATCTAGCGCGAGATTAGAGAGGGGGGAAGCGAAGGCGGGATGACAACGCCATCTATCGGAGCCTGTGCCTGGCCCTCGGATGCCATTTTTTTCTCCCTTTCCCGCCCCCTTTAATATCACTGAGGGATAGCTAGGCTACTCACGTCCCTTATTTTATCCTTTCCCTCTTTAGGCTCTAATTAAGTCTAACTCATCGAGGTTAAGCCTGCTAGGACCTGTTTTTTAAGTGTTGAGGGTACAAATGCACACATTAAAAAAAAAATTGTTCTTCCCTGGCTCTGACTTTTTCTCTCTGTGTCTCTCAGTCTCATTGTCTCTCTCTGTCTCTGTCTCTCTCACAGTTGTCCCATCTGGAAAATAGGAGAGTTGGTAAGGATCAACTGAGAGAACCTATGTCAGGTGCTTTGCACATTTTAAAGCTCTGTCATCATCATCATCATCATCATCATCATCATCATCATCATCATCATCATTGTATTGGAATATCTTTTCCATAAAAGATATTAATTTTATTATTTTTATTATTTCATATTAAACATGGCATGTTATTAGCCATACACATTTCATGGCTTGCCACTATGCCAGCATCACAAATATTGTTATTTAAGCCTAAGAAATTACAAATTTTGATATAGATAGATATGACCGCTGTTATGGAAAAAAGGAATTTCAGCTCAAAGTCTCTTTTCCAGTTCATTAAACAAAATTGTTATTAAAAAACAACTATATTCTTTTTTTTTTTTTTCCTGAAGCTGGGGTTAAGTGACTTGCCCAGGGTCACACAGCTAGGAAGTTTTAAGTGTGTGAGACCAGATTTGAACTCAGGTCCTCCTGAATTCAGGGCTGGTGCTCTATGCACTCTGCCACCTAGCTGCCACCTAGCTGCCACCTAGCTGCCACCTAGCTACCACCTAGCTGCCACCTAGCTGCCCCCTAACTATATTCTTTACAGAGGAGAAAGTGAATCTGCTCTTTGCTTTATCCTCCCTCCCCCAAGTTTTTCTTTGTTATCTTTCTCTTTGTCTTCTCAAACTATTAATGTTTTCTGTCAATGATTTCTTCTGAATAACAACTAAACTCATTCTCTTTATAGGTTACACTTAAAATTCAAACTTTTAATAGATGACATTAAAACTCTGTGTTCTCAAAGCTTTCTCACAGTCCAAAGTTAAAACATAGTCTCCATTCTAGGAGTGTTATTCTTACAGGAATAACATTAAACTGTCACCATTTGAAATTCCAAAGCTTCTTAAAACAGTAATATCTGTAGTCACTATGGGAAAAAGTGATTTCAGGTTCTAAATTACAGGAAATTCACATCAATTATAGCTGTTGTTAACTATACATATGTATCTACACATATATTACATATATATTTCACATATATATAACATATATAAAATATTTTCAGCTATCTTTAGGTGAATTTCCTAAAACTTGACTATGTCAGCTTTTCAAGACAAGGATAAACAAAGCACAAAAATATAATCTTTATTGTCAAATAACATTAAGTTTTAATTCAGGCATCTCCAGACCGGTTTTCCTCGTTCTTTATCGGTTTACAGCAAAAGGAAACAGGTCTGTTTTGCAATTCTCTGAAAGGGTAATTCTGAGTCACATAATGACATTACATAGCTTGACTAATGAAAACTATTCTTTTCTATTCCCACTTGTTTCCCTGAGAAATAGATTTTCATCTTCAGATGTTACCACAGTTTCTAAAATAAATTTTCAGTATTTCCTTTTGGCTAGAGCTCCAATACAGAAACAATCAGAAAAGTGTATTACTATGCTTCAGTTGCCTCTTGATCAACCTCTATGGGTCTCTTTCCCCATTTCTTAGCTCTTCTCAGCACATCCATTTAGACAGAGTCCAGATCAGCTCAGTCATCCTAAAAAAGCCACTGTGTACCAACAGATATCTCCTTCCCTATGTTCTTATCCCAGCTTTTCTATCTTGTCTTTGTTATTAGCATGTAAGCTCCTTGAGGGCAGGGACCAGTTTGAGTTTTTTGTTTTGGCTTGTATTTATATTGTATCACTAATACTTTATATTTTAATAAATGCTTGTTGATTGACTGGGACTCTGACATATTTTTGGTTTACAAGTCCTATAAAAAAAAGACTCAAACTTTCAGCTCATAGTGAAGGAGTTATTATTTAAGGCAGAAGTGTGCTGTAGCTAACTCCTCATCCAGCATTGGTTGATGTGAAATTAGAAAATATCATTTCCTTTTTTTTTTCCCCCCCTGAGGCTGGGGTTAAGTGACTTGCCCAGGGTCACACAGCTAGGAAGTGTTAAGTGTCTGAGACCAGATTTGAACTTTGGTCCTCCTGAATTCAGGGCTGGTGCTCTATCCACTGCACCACCTAGCTGCCCCAGATATAATTTCCTAAAAGAAAAATTATATTTATTCTATATGGTTCCAAAGGCAAAAATAGGATGAAAGGATAGAGGTTATAAAAGTTTAGAAAGATAAGATACTGTTTTTAGAGTTAATAGGAAGTCACTGAAATTTACTGACCAAAGGAGTAACATGATTTTTGGGGGAGGGGCAATTTAATCATTTTATTAACAAGAGTACAGGTTATTAAAAGAATGGTCATTTGGCCATCTCTTTTAGACCAAAGACAAACACTTTATCAAAGGTTTCTCGGGACTTATGAGGAGAGACAATGTAAAAAGGGAAAAATGAATGACAAAATGGTTTGAAGAAAATCAAAGGGGAGTTACATGTTTAAAACTAAATTAGGAAAATAATTTTGGCAGCACTGTGGAGGATGGATCAGAAATGGAGTGACTGAGGCAAGGAGACCAAATAGGAGAACATATTTTGGCTTAGAAACTTCCTAACAACCAGAATTGCCTGAAAATAGAATGAAGGGTGTCAGGAGGTAGTTGGTATGAGTTCCCTGTCATTGGAAATATTTAAGAAGAGAATAGATGAGCATGAAGGGACCCTAAAACTTTCTAAAACTTCTTGAAGGAGAGATTCTCCTTGAACCCTGTGTCTGTGGGACCCTGCCCAAGGGAAACAAGATAAACAGCTTCATTCTGTTATCTTGATGGGACTAAAGCATTCAGTTCCAAGATTTTCTACCCTTATTGTTGGCTCAACCACTCCCCATAAGTGGTCTCATTTAGCCCTGGGGGCAGTGACAGCATTGAGGAAATCTCATTCAATTGAAACTTCTGTCTTAGATTTCCTTATAAAAACTGCAACTTGGAACTCACTTCTTTGCAGAGGTTCTAATATTCCATGCCATGCTATGCCAAGGAAACCTCTGCCTGCTGGAATAATATTCTCTTCCAGTGCTACCCTCTATTTATCCTCACCTATTTCCCTAATGAGACTTTATGCCTCTCTGTCAGGACTTCTCTACTAGAAAGTTTATTTCCCAATGCCTATAATAAGCCTCTTTTATCAATCTAGGTTTTTGGGTTTGTAAATTCCTTTACAAAGAATCTCTACACCTCCAGAAAGGGGGTTCCCCAAAATCCCTACTCTTGCGCCACATCCCAAGGGGGTATAGAGAAGCCAAACCTCTCCATTTGGTTTCCTGAACTCTGAACCTGCCATTAGACCTTATCATTTAACTTCCTGACTATCTGGAACCCTAATCTCATTTGGTTCCCTAAATCTAGACCTCATCATTTGGTTCCCTAACAGAATGGAACCCCAAAACCTAAACCTCATAAAGCATTTGTCAGCAATATCATAGAGTTACTTCAGGCATCTGGGAAGGAGTTAGATTAGATTAAATTCAAAACAATTAAATGCTTTTATGATTTAGTGGAAAGAATAACACAAACTAGTTTTAGAGTCAAAAGATCTGGGTCAAGTCCTAAATTTGACATTTAATAGTTTTATCATCCTAGCCAGGTTTTTGTGTGTCCATTTCCTTATGCAAAAGGGAATAATAACATTTTGGCTGCCAAACACAAAGAGCTATTGTGAGGAAATCACTTTTCAATTCAAATACTATACATACATATATACACACATACATATATATATTTTTTTAATTTTTAATTTTTTTTTCCAATTCTTCTGTTTAACCTCTTTCAGGTTTTAGTTTTCCTCATCTTAAAATGAAGAAGGTAGATCAGTGATCTCCAGAGCTCTGATTCATTTTTAAAAACACATCTTATAAGTATATATTTACTTGTTTATAAACATACTACTGTTAGACACAACTAGATGGTACAGTGGATGGAGCAACGAGCCTGGACTCAAAAAGAGCTGAATTCAAATTTGACCTCAGATATTCCCACCTGATTGACCCGAATAAGTCATTTTGACCTATTTGCTTCTACCTGTAAAATCAACAGAAAAAGAAAATAGCAAACTTCTAAGCCACATAGGATCACAAAAAGTTGGATTTAACTGAAACAAATGAACAACAAAAAGTCACTTAACTTTTACTTTCTCAATAAAATGTAAAATGGATAATAATAGCATCTATCTTACACAGTGATTGTAAGTATCCAGTAAGATAATAATATTTGTAAAGTATTCATAGGAGGCTATTTCAGTAAGTCAGGCTAGAAGTTATGAGGGTTATGTGAGTAGGGAGAATATATGAGATTTGTAAGGATAGAAACTGTAACACTATATTTAGTAACTGATTGGATATGTATAGTGAAGGAGACTGAGGAGTTAAGATTGTATCAAGATGGATGACTAGAACAATGGTTGTTCCCTCAGCAGAACTAGGGAAGCCCAAAAGTAAGGAAAGGTAATATAATAAAATCTATAAAATACTGCAAACATTGGCTGCTGCTTTGTTTCAGACCTACCTCAACATGTGGATGGAGTTCTAAGTTGGAGTATACAGATGCCAGGGTTGGTTTCAACAAGTAGGTAGGTTTGAAAAAGGTTTAGGCAGAATATAGAGCCTCTCCTATTCTAGTAGGTTTGGGAGGGTAAAAGATGGGCCTGATGCTGTTGGAGATTTCCTCCCTTGAGACAGGTTTTAGAAGAATGTGTTACAAGTCACTGAGAACTCCAGAGGCAGCTACTGAGACTGAAATTATGAATTGGTCTAGATATCCTAAAAAGTTACTTAGTTGTGCATACATATCCTTTGACTAGAAATATTACTACCAGTTCTATAATCCAAAAAGATCAAAGAGAGAGGAAAAGGTTATATGTGCAAAAATATTAATAGCAATAATTAATAGCATTTAATAGCACCCCACCCCAAACAATCCAACCTGGAAACTAAAGGGGTGCATATCATTTGAGTGATAGATAAATAAATTATAGTGTGTGAATGAAAAGGAATGTTATTGTACTACAATTATCTCCCATTCAGATGTCCATTATCTTCAGTAACTCATCTTCCTTCAAAATCAAATAAACTCTGAAATTCACTCCTTGGTACTCTTTGACCTTGGGAACCCTCCCTCACTCTGAATGGGGAAGGGGGGGGAGATCTTGGAAAGTTCCTCCCAAATTTTCCATTTAAGGATAATACCCAGTGAAATATTGGTGAAATCAGCTCAATTTCATGCCTGACCAGTCATTCTCAGCAGCCTAATAGTTTGAGCAGAAGAATTGGGGTTGTCCAATGTAAGTCAAGACAGAATGGTCAGGGATGAGAAATTTTGAAGTGATGGTAAGTGAATCATTAGAGGGGAAGATCATGGTTTTTAAACTATAAAGACTAGACGAATAAGGAGGGGTTAAGGGACTGATAGGGAGTAAAAACAGGTTTGTATAAGTGAGAAGTATGGAAGAAGTGAAAGACTATGAAGTTGTTATTGGAGAATGGAATTTAAGTGAGTTTCTGGTCTGATTGAAGGTATGGCAGAATCAGTGTGTGGCTGAAGTGAGATAAAAGAAAGAAGTCATTGGAGTTGAAGAGGTTGAGAAATTTTGTGGCTTGAATGTTAGAGGAATGGCCAACATGAGTATTGGAGTCCCCAAACTGATGACAATAAGATGATATGGAGAAGAAAATCTTCAACCAAGTGATTCTATTAAATTGTGATACTAAGAATAAATTGTCAGTCTTTTATATTTTCCTCATATTCTTGTTTATCCTGTGGATTTCTGGGATGATTTATAGAAAATAATAATAGCTTATATTTTTATACCACTTTACAATTCATATATCATTTTCTTCTTCAGCACTACTTATATTGAGCTATTTATCAAAGAAAAGTGAAAAGTGATATATTTTGGACAAAGGAATATTTTTTAAAAATTATTATAGCTTTTTATTTACAAGTTATATGCATGGGTAATTTTATAGCATTGACAATTGCTAAACCTTTTATTCCAATTTTTCCCCTCCTCCCCACCTTCTACCAATACATGTTAAATATGTTAAAGTATATATTAAATACAATATTAGTATATATGTCCAAACAATTATTTTGCTGTTCAAAAAGAATCGGACTTTGAAATAGTGTACCATTAGTCTGTGAAGGAAATAAAAAATGTAGGTGGACAAAGGTAGAGGGATTGGGAATTCTATGTAGTGGTTCATAGTCATCTCCCAGAGTTCTTTCCCTGCGTGTAGCTGGTTCTATTTGGTTCATCTCATTGTTGAAGAGGCCAGGTCCATCAGAATTGATCATCATATAGTATTGTTGTTGAAGTATATAATGATCTCCTGGTCCTGCTCATTTCACTCAGCATCAGTTCATACAAGTCTCTTCAGGGCTTTTTGAAATCATCCCGCTGGTCATTTCTTACAGAACAATAATATTCCATAATATTCATATACCACAATTTATTCAGCCATTCTCCCATTGATGGGCATCTACTCTGTTTCCAGTGTCTAGCCACTACAAAAAGGGCTGCCACAAGCATTCTTGCAAATATAGGTCTCTTTCCCTTCTTTAAAATCTCTTTGGGATATAAGTCCAATAGTAACACTGCTGGGTCAAAAGGTATGCACAGTTTGATAACTTTTTGAGCATAGTTCCAAATTGCTCTCCAGAATGACTGGATGTATTCATAATTCCATCAACAATGCCCACATCCCCTCCAACATCAAAAGAATATTTTTGAAGATAATCTTTGTTATATGTTCACAGGGCAAAGAATGTTAATAGACAGCATTTTGAGATTTGCAATGTGCTTCACATTTTCAATTCATTTGTCCCTGTTAAGGACATAGATTCTGCCAATGAAAGAGTAGACATAAATGAAGATGAAGCATTTCCAAGATGATAATATAACATAATATAATGAAAATATGGTTATTTATATAAAAACTGATTAACAATTTTTAAACAGCATATCCACTATGTAAAAGTATAATCATTTGCAGCCTTATTTCACTAAATTGTTATTGAAGGCAAATTTTAAAATGCTTATTTTTGCATTTTAGAATTTAGCTGTAAATTTAAAAATGCTTATTTTTGCATTTTAGAATTTAGCTGTAAAAATTGATCAAGTTGAATTAATCAATGATACGAAAACCTGAAGACAAAGCAGTTGATGCAATCTTTCTGGACAGATGTACTTGAAGCATGAAGTGGTTTTTCTCCTTTTTATGTCATTCTATCTATCATTGTCTTTGCTTTAGTTTGGTTTTACTTAGTAGACACAAGTTATTATTTGGGGGTTTTCCCATTGTTTCCTGTGTATTTACGGACTTTAGAGATTGATATCAATTCTATCTGATTTGTGTAATTTAATGCTCCCTGCTCAATAGATTATGTCCTTTATATTTAAAGCTAGATCAAAAGTTGTTCAATAGGACCCGTTTCCAGTGGAATCAATGAAGTTGCATAGTAATCTTGCAGTTCTTCCCTTTCTGAGCATGTTCCTCTCTATTTGCCATTCTATTGAGTTTAATCGTACTCTTTTTCAAGGTTTGGTGTGATCTTGTTTTCGTTTGAATAACTCAAATTCCAAGAAATTCATTCTGTTTTTTTTTTTTTTTTTTTTTTTTAATAAAAGAATGGATTGTGGTCATTAAATTTTAGGCCTTCCTTCCTGTCCTGTAATGATTGCAATGTAATGAATAAGCTGTCTTATATAAGATGTGCATGCACACACAATTGAGCTTTTGGAGCATAAGAAAGCATTTTTCCTTGCATAAGAATGATTGAATTGAATTCCACAATGATAAGAAAACCTGAATACAGAGCAGTTGATGCAAACTTTCTGGATAAATGTTCCTGAAGCATGAAGTGATTTTTCTCATTTTCATGTTATTACATCCATCATTGTCTTTGCTTTCCTTTGGTTTAACTTGGTAGATACAAGTAATAAATTGGTGGTTTCCCCATTGTTTCTTGTGCATTTATGGATATTAGATATGGATGTCAATTCTATCCTGTTTGCGTCAGTGGAACTCTCCCTGCACACTGCATTATCTTCTTTATATTTAAAGATAGATCAAAAGTTGCTAAATAGGATTCGTTGCTAAGCAGGACTCATTTCTAGTAGAATAAGTGAAGGTGTGAGTAACCTTCCACTTTTTTCCTTTTTGACACATCAATTCCTTTTCTTGCTTTTTCCTCACTGTTTGCCATTCTTTTAAGTTTAGTCTTACTCTTTTACAATGTGTTTGGTTAGATCTTGTTTTTGTTTGAATAATTCAAATTCCAGGAAATGCATTCTGCTGTTTTTGTAAAAAGAAAGGATTGTAGTCATTACATTTTAGGCATTCGGTTCCATCCTGCAAATCTTCCAATGTAATGAATATGCCATGCTAGGTATGATTTGGATGCACACACAATTGCGCTTTTTCAGCTTTTTTTCTTGCACAAGAATGAGTGAGTTGAATTCAGCAATGATAGGAAAACCTGAATACATAGCAGTTTGATGCAAACTTTCAGGACAGATATTCCTGAAACATGAAGTGGGTTTTTCTCATTTTCATGTCATTATATCTGTCATTGTCTTTTCTTTTCTTTGGTTTTACTTGGTAGACACAAGTTATCATTTGGGGTTTTCCCATTATTTCTTGTGCATTTACAGACTTTAGAGATTGATGTCAATTCTATTGTATTTGTGTCAATGGAACTCTCCCTGCACAATGCATTATCTTCTTTATATTTAAAGCTAGATCAAAGGTTGCTAAACAGGATTCGTTTTCTAGTGGAATAAGTGAAAGTGCAGAGTAACCTTCCACTTTTTCCCTTTCGACACATCGATTCCTTTTCTTGCTTGTTCCTCTCTATTTGCCATTCTATTGCGTTTAGTCTTACTCTTTTTCAGTGTTTTGTGTGATCTTGTGCTTGTTGGAATAATTCAAATTCCAGGAAGTGCATTCTGGTGTTTTCATAAAAGAAACAATTGTAGTCATTAAGTTTATGCCTTATGTTCTGCCCTGCAAAGCTTCTGATATAATGAATATGTCTTCTTGTGTAAGATTTGGATGCACACAATTGAGCTTTTTGAGCAGAGGAAAACATTTTTCTTCGCATTAGAGTGATCAAGTTGAATTAATCAATGATAGGAAAACCTGAAGACAAAGCAGTTGATGTAATCTTTTGGAACAGATGTTCTTGAAGCATGAAGTGTTTTTTTCTCCTTTTCATGTCATTCTATCTGTCATTGTCTTTTCTTTCCTTTGGTTTTAGTTGGTAGACACAAGTTATCATTTGGGGGGTTTTCCCATTGTTTCTTGTGTATTTACAGACTTTAGAAATTGATGTCAATTCTATCTGATTTGTGTAATTTAACACTTATCTATTTTGCTTCCATAATTTGTTTGCAAAATTAAGATTTTCAGTATCTCTAAACTATATATTTAAAATTTTTTATTGATGCTTTTTGCTATTGATATCATTGTTATATACTTCAGGGAGGATGGGGGAAAACTAGGAGCAATATTCTTTCATAAAACAATGAAAAATAGTGGAGATAAAAACAGATCAATAGAAATACTAGCTTGAGATTTAACTAAGCTTTTTTATCCCAGGTGTATCAATAAATGAAACTGGCAGGAGAACAATAAACAGATAGAAAGTGGAACAGATATGTCAGCATTTCTGTAGGAGTCAATTTTCATCGATAACAACAAAACCACGTTTGGACTCCTAAACCCTTATTGCCCAATGTGCTATATGAAAAAAAAAAAAAAAGAATAAATGGCTTTTAAGAAGCTAAAGTTAAGAAGAGTGGCTTTATCCAGTGTATACAAAGAAAATACATGTTGGAGGCAACACCACTTAAAAATATCAGGGATCACTGAGGAAGCTGAATAAGCATTCTGACATGATTCATTAAATTTTTTTTGTTATCTTTTCTCAACTGGATCTTCACTCTTCAAAGCAGTTTTTTAAATATTCCTGATTGACTCTATCACATGCCCCACAACAATTTTCCCAATTTCTCTTCTCAAACCCCTTATACCACCCTTCTTTTTCTCTCAACAGAGAAGTTCACTTCTTTCTCATCTACCTTTCACTTCTCATCCCTTTGTAATCTGATTTTCAGTACCATAAATCAAATGAAACTCTTCTCTTTAAGGTGACCAAATGATTTATGTCAAATCCAATGGTAATTTCTCAGTCCTTATCATCCTTCTTGACTTCTCTGGAACATTTAATATTCTTGACAATCCCTCTCCTGGGTTTTCATGACACTGATTTTTCTTCTTGCCTTCTGCTTATCATTTATGTCTTATCTACCATACATGGGTTATACCAAAAGACTTGTCTCAGCACATCTCCTTTTCTCTTTATATAAACAGTTTTGAGGATTTCATTAGTTCCTATGGATTCACCTATCATCTCTGCACTGATGACCCCCAAAATGTACATATATAGCCTTCATTTCTCTCAAGCTCCAATCTTATATTTCCAACTGCCCGCCTGATTGAAATCTCTACCTAGATGCCTCTAAGATATCTCAAACTCTTTAAATTCAAAAATAATTCATTCTCTTTCCCCCTGAATCCATCCCTCTTCTGTAGGCATTTTTCCACTCACTCAGGTTCACAATCTAAAAATCATCTTGAATGCTCACTCTTCTATACCCCTATTTTTAGTTACCAAGTCTTCTTAATTCTCCCTCTTCAACATTTCTTAGATTTACTCTCTTCTCTCTACTCATAGCACAACCAGGATAGCTTAGGCACTTACCTAGATTAAAAGACAAAGAAAAGTGGAAATAATCTTTGCAGTCAAGCAGCTCAGAATCTATTAAAGTAGACAGCATGCAAATAAGACAAATATAGGATAAATTGGAGGCAATCTCAAAGAGAAGGCTCTCACATTAAGGAGAATCCCAAAAAACCTCTTGAAGAAAGATTTTAGCTGAGATTTGAAGGAAACCAGGAATCCAGAAAAGAAGGAAGAGAATTCTAGGCATGATCACCCTGTATCCAATCTTATATTCTAAATGAAGGTCTTAATCATGACATTCTCTTTTTCTAAGATAAACTATAAACTCATCTTTTGGGGCATTAAAATGGCTTTATCTTTCTATATTGTTTTAACTCTTCAAACCGGACTACTTGCTTTTCCCCATATATAAAATTGTCTCTCTCATTTCCATCTATCTTTGCACAGAAGATGTTAGAGTTAACTAGAATGTATGCTGTCTGTCTTCACTTTCATATCTTAGAGCTATTAGCTCCCTTCAGGAATAAGTTCAGGTGGCATTTCTTCATGATTCCCCTCCCAGAATCATTTTGTATGAATATGGTACATATCTTGAACACAGCAAGCTTCTTGAGGTTAGGAACTGCTTTAACTTTTATCTTCGGTATCTTGCATAATGTTTATCATTTAATAATTATTGGTTGATTCATTTATTCATTCATTAACATGTATGTTTATAATAAATTGTTAAATTTATATTTTCTTTCACTGTTATTTACCTTTTTTTTTTTTTTAAACTCCATTAAGTAAACATTTTTATTGTTGTTTAATCCTATCTGACTGTTTATGATCCCATTTGGAATTTTCTTGGCAAAGATACTGAAGTGACTTGTCATTTCCTTCTGCAGCTCCATTTTTCAGATGAATAGCTGAGACAGACAGAATTAAGTGACTTTCCTAAGGTCATATAGAGAATACACATCTGAGGGTAGATTTGAACTCAGTAAGGTTCTTAACTCCTGGCCTAACCTAACACTTAAACGCTTAAGCTGCTCCAAATCAGCATTAAGTTCCCTATGTTTTATTTTACATATTCTAATCTGATCCATTTCTCCCTCCTTTTCCTCATCTCTTTCTCATTGCCCAATCCCAAATTGAATTTGAACTAATTACCCAATCCCAAATTTAACAAATTAATTGAAACTCTTTCTTCCCTTAATCTCATTGTCTCTATGCCCATCCTAGATCTTTTGTGTAGTATTCTCCAAAACCATCCCCAAACGGTTTCACTTCTCTACTTTGAATAACATTAATTTGAATTGTCCCTTTCCAAAAAATGTTGATTTAATTCACTGTTTTACACATTCCCTTATTTTTTCTTTATTTTTTTTGACCCTCATATAAAGTGGGATTTGATTACAATAGTTTTGCCCAGCCTACAAATTAGCCCACTTGCTAGTGTAATTATAAATTTCACTCCTGCAGGCCTATAGCATTACTGTTTGGTTTTCAGGAGGTCTTGGGAGCAACCTTCCTTTCAGTAGATTAATCACCACAAGAATAGCCAGGTGTTAAAATCCAAATCCTTTATTATCACCTTCACAATCTAGTTTCCTTACTTGGGGCCCAGGCTAGCTTTCTGGAGAGCCTTTCAGACCAGCCTTGGTCTCATTGGGGGAAGTGCAGGAGGCCAGCCACCATGATGCTGTGAGAATGAATCTGCCTCTTTGTCTCTTCTGAGTCTGTGTCTGGCCCTTCTAAGAGTGCTTTCTCTGAGCCCTTCTGAGTCTGTCTCTGTCTCTGACTCTGGCTGAGTCTGTCAAAGCTTTATATGCTCTATTTTGAGTATAAACCAATCATTATATCACGAGTTAACCATTATTTGTTGTAAGATTAAATCAATCATACTGAACTTAGAGAACTATTAATCAACATGCTAAACTAGATAACCGTTGTCTCATCAGTTCCACTGAATTAACACCTTGTAAGAATCCTTGTTTTAAATACAAGAGTTCTGGCCCATAACACAGGTCTTCCAAAATCTCCTATGAGAAAGTCAAGGTCTAGTTTGCAGCCCAAAACTTTCACATATGATATCTCCATTGTTAAAATGTGAGCTCCTTGAGAGTAGGTGCTGTCTTATTTTTCTATGTACATAGCATTATAATGCTTTGCACATAGTGTTTAGTAAATGTTTTATTCATTCATTTATTCTTCCTATTATATTTATTCTTTTCTTATGAATGTACTTGATGGGGGCAGCTAGGTGGTGCAGTGGATAGACCACAAGCCCTGAAGTCAGGATGACCTGGAGTTGCTCAGACATTTAACACTTTCCTGCTTGTGTGACCCTGGGCAAGTCACTTAACCCCAATTGCCTTAGGAGAGGAAAATACTTAATGCCTCTTCTGTTAGAATATAAACTTGTGAACTAACAAACTGTTTTCTTGGATAAACTTTCTTGGACTTCCTTAAATTTTTTTTCCCAATTTTGTTTTCTTTTTATTTTGTTTCATCCATTTTTCTTCTGAATGTTTTTTTTTTTAAACAAAAATCTCAAATATTTCCTCCTTATTTTCATGTGGTCTAGAGATTTTAGAATTTGGAGAATTTCTCCATTGGTTATTTTAATTTCTCTATGTTCTTATCATATTGGTTTTCTATGTCAAAGCTCTGATTTCTATCTACATGTATTTGTGCCTCTTTTAGATTGCTTGCTCGTTTTCCCTGTTTTGTCAGATTCTCTGCTGGTTCTCCCCTCCCCACCCCCCCATTTCCATTCCAACAAACACACTTCCATGACTGTCTACTCTTTCTTACATGATTATACAATTGGGGTCAATCAAATTCTGTGAACTCATCCTGTTAAAAGATAATGTGACCTTTTGATTTGTTGCCAAGGGAAGTCTTAGAGAAGAATCTACAAAAATGAGATTACATACTACCTTTGACTTGACCATCCTATTAAAAACTTTTTTTTTGTAGTTTTAATTTTTATAAATATCTTGTTTTTAATGTGACATTCATTTTGAAATACATTCCTTCCTTCTCCTGTACTCAGCCAGCTATTCCCATAATGACAAATAAAAAAGGAATGAGAAAAATATCAGTTCAGCAAAATTTAATGAACATGTCAATCTAGTCTGGCAATATAGGAGAACTTTTGTAGAAGAACTTAACATGTCTGTGTCTTTATTCATAGTCAGCTGTTTCCTCCCTTCAGCAATATCAGAACTAATTAAATTCACAGGCTTCAACTTGTGAAATCTGGTGGTAGTGGCCTCTAGCCAGAACATTGTTGAGTGGTAAATTCTGTCAGAGCTGTAGGTTGGGTATGGAGTGGGTCCAACCAGTAGAAATTGTTTTGAAATAATTACTTTGTGGTGATTTGTTTCCTTCTGCTTCTTGTGTAGTATTTTATTATTTTGTTATATTCTTTTTGAGGTGGTGAGAGGCTGGGCTTAGAAGCACCCTTTTACTCTGGATCTTGTTGGAAGTCTCTCTGGTTGCCTTTGTCAAGGAATCTTCTGTAAGATTAATATGTGCATGAAATGTTTTGTTGGAAGAGAGCCTTTAAAACTAATTTGGTTTGGTTTTTAGGAAGCAAACCTTTTTTTTCCTCTGGAAATTAACAAAAATCAAAACAATATCTTCTTTGTTGTTGAAAGAACTTTTCAGACAGCTATGTACTGGTCTGCTGCAGAATATTGCTTATGCAAACTTGCCTCTTCCTTTTATTTTTCAGATTTTCGTTAAATATATCCTTGATGCACATTCTTATAAAGATGTGAAAGGCTTTTTGATTGTGCTGGCTAGTTTTCATTTCTATTAATGAATAGGAGAGAGCTAGAATCAAAGATTGTAAAGTGTTTGGGAAGTTTTCACCTATTTGTAAACAAATGGGAAGAAGCAAGTGTATGAGGAGAGACCAAAGATTAATGAGAGAGATTGGGGATAATTTGAGGATAGTTTCTTGGGGAAAGTAGGAACGATTAGATTTGTAAAGACAGTATCAACTGTCAGTGAAGAAGGATACATTTTCTAAAATGGAAGGGAAAGAGAAGAGATTATATATGTAGATATTAAATTGCTTCAAGATATGAAGGAATGAAATTGAAGGAACTTTTCTTTGTTGATCTTAATTCCAGTGAAATGGAAGGTTTGCATGCACACCACAAATAATAATTGAAGATTCAATCTTGGTACTACTATTAGGAAATGTCAAATTCTTTTATAGCTTTATCAAAATGTTTCCCAAATCATTCATGGTTTTGAAACTCTTGTTTAGGTTTTCTAGTGAACTACAAGTACTAACTTTTTTTTTTTTTTATGATTGCTAAACAGTAATGTTAAATTATGCAATAACATGCCAAACTGAACTACAGTTTGAAACTTGCAAAATTCCAATGGATTATCTTGCTTTGTGATCTTAAGCAAGAATATGAATATGGAAGAAAATGTAGCATTTGCATTAGAGTGTAGATTAGTACAGATAAAGTATTGATTTCCTATGTCAAACCTTTGTAATAGAAATCTACATTTCTACACATTAAAAAAATCAAACAGTAAAAATCTATTTATATTAAAAACATATATTAAAAATCTCAAATTCTCTTTTTAAAAATGATTTTTACGTTAAGAAGCTAATTTTTTATTAATAGCTTTTTATTTTTCAGAATAGTGCAAAGATAGTTTTCAACATTCATCCTTGCAAAAAACCTTGTGTTCCATATTTTTCTTCCTCCTTCCCCAGGCAGCAAGTGATCCAATATAGGTTAAACATGTGCAATTCTTCTAAACATATTTCCACATTTATCATGCTGCACAAAAAAAATCAGATCAAAAAGGAAAAAAATGAGAGGGAAAAAGACAGTAAGCAAACAGCAACAACAAAGGTGAAAATACTGTATTATGATCTACATTCAGTTCCCATTGTCCTCTCTCTCGATGCAGATGGCTCTCTCCATCACAATTCTATTGGTATTGTCCTGAGTCATCTGCTTATTGAAAAGAAACTAGTCTATCACAGTTGATTATTACACGATCTTGTTGCTGTGTACAATGTTCTCTTGGTTCTACTCACTACACTTAGCATCAATTCATGTAAGTCTTTCCAGCTTTTCAGAAATCAGCTTGTTGATCATTTCTTATAGAACAAGAATATTCCATTACATTCATATGCCATAACTTGTTCAGGTAATTCTCAACTGAAGGACATCCCATCACTTTCCAGTTGCTTGCCACTACAAAAAGGGCTGCTAGAAACATTTTTGCACATGAGAGTCCTTTTCCCTTTTTTATGATCTCTTTAGGATACAAATCTGATGCAGTCTGAGTGGTCTCAATTCCTGGTGGTCAAGAGGTTAGTGGCAATAAGAGAGTTGTTAAGAATCCCCTTTAAATGGGCTGCAGGTGTAGAGTGAAATAATTCACTCATTCCTGAATTATTAGTTGCAAAATGAAAGTTTATTGTTGGATAGAAACCAGTTTCTGGTGGGAAATGGACTTTTGGCACTGAGAATGCTTTCTCAGTTGGCAGAAGGATTCTGGCAGCTGAGAATGCAGAGATCTCAAGATATTTAGGCCCATCTGTAAAGACCTTGGTTGAGGGAGGCTATTATATTGGGTATCTTGGGTGGGATTGGGAGAGCCTGAGCAGATCAGACCAGGTCAGGACTGGGACAGATGAGATAAGGATTCCTCAATTGAATGAGAATTTAGAATTTCTATGGGAGTTGATTCTCTTATCCTGAAAGGTTTAGGCTCTGTCTGGAATCCCTGGAGCCTGGGAGATCCTGATCTAAGGGGATACAATCTCAGAGTGATTTTACAGGGACCACAGCTTAATAAAGAAAACAGTTTCCTTCTGCTTCAGATCCAGACACTGCTGTATCAAAGGGTATGCACACTTTGATAGCCTTTGGACTATTCAAATTGCTCTCCAGTTTACAACTCCACCAACAATGTATTAATGTTCCAGAGAGTCTTTATTTAGAAGTTCAATACCCTGATATGATCAATCAGCCGAAAAGCAATCAGATGGAAGAAAGGGATTACGATTGGGGAGAATACAGGGTTTTTAACCCGACAGAAGAACAGTGTCCAGTGAGAGCAGCTCCAATATAATCTCCAGGTGATGTGGAGAGATCCAGAAAGTGGTGAATGGAAGCGACCAGATGGGTTAACTGCTTGGGGGTTTGCTTGTATCTCTATAGATGGAGAAAGAATCAGATGGGTGCCAACAAGCCCTATTCGCCTTGTCCATCAGAGAGAGAGACAGAAAAAAAGAGAAAAAACCTTGAAACAAAGGAAAAGACTTAAAAAATAACTGATACTGAAAGAACATGGCTGATGAGACTATTGCAGAACTTCAAAACCTACAGGAATCATTGGATTTCCTGAGATGAAAAATTGTTAAGACTGTTGCAGAACTTTAAAACCAGCAGGAATCATTGGATTTCCTAAGATGAAAAATTGTTGATAAGACTGTTGCAGGACTTTAAAATCTGCTGGAATCATTGGATTCCCTAATACAAGATGAGACTATTGCAGGCGTTCAAAACTTGCAGGAATCATTGGATTCCTGACACATGAAGTACTGGACACTAGATTGGTTTTGGACTATTTCTAGGACTTATGGATATGTATAATTCCTCATGTTGATTCATGTTGTTTGTTACATCACTACTAGCCTGTGTTACTATGTGCTTGTATGATACCTCCCATGTTGACAGATTGATATATACCTGTTTCAAGTGAGACCCTTCAGAAACCCACTAATCTAATTTGATTCCCTGTTTTCTTTGGTGCTTTCATCTTCCTTCCTGAAACGTTAAGGAGGGTGTGATCACCTCCTTTTTTGGTATTTTCACCCCTTTTTCTGAGAAGTCAGGGAAGGCACAATCACCTCCTTTTTGGGGTTCTCACTTCCTGAGAAGTCATGACTACCTATGTTCCAAAACAAAAGATTTTATGGGCTAGAATTGTGTACTTGAAGCAAGGATTCTTACAAGGTGCTAATTCAGTAGAATTGATGAGACAATGGTTATCTAGTTTAGCATGGTGATTAATAGTTCTCTAGTTCAGTATGATTGATTTAATCTTATCACAAATAATGGTTCCCTAGTGATATAATGATTGGTTTATATTCAGTATAATTATATTAGATCAGTATAATTATATCAGATCCAATTATATTAGAGCATATAACCTGGGACAAACTCAACCAGAGAGGGACTGAGAGACAAATTCATTCCATCATCCACCTTTGTGGTGGCTGGACTCAGAGACATTCATTCTCGTGGTGACTGGCCTGTCCACTTGTTCCCCCCACTGAGACCAAGGCCTGTCTGAAAGGCTTCAAGAAAGCTAGCTGGGCCCCAGGCAAGGAAATTAGATTGTGAAGGAGACAATAAAGAATTTGGACTTTAATACCTGGCTATTCTCATGTGATTACTCTGCTGAAAGGAAGGCTGCTCCCAAGACCTCCAGAAAACCAAGGAGAACATTACATGTTGCTACTTCATTTTACAAATGAGTAAACTAAGGCTCATAAAATTAAAAATCATTCAGTAAGCTACTAGCAAAACTAAAGTTTCAGTTTTCCAGAAATCGCATCATATTTTCTCCACAAGTTTTTCCATTAACTCACTATCTGATCCTTGGGTAAATTTCTAGGTTTCTTAAAATAATAGTGATTGGACCATATGGTTACTAACATGTCTTCTAGGACTAGTGAAGTCCTATGACCTATATATTTATTTTAAAATTTTAAATGAATTCAAAGCAGGTTTCAATACTGATACTTTAAAAAACAACCTATAAGAGAGTTTAAGCCACTCCGGGCACGTATACCCATAAACTGACCCCCAAGTAATGTTGGGCATTAAAGGAAGTCAGGTTTTTTTCTTCCCTGTTTGGTACAGAATAGGCTTTCATTTGTGTAGAAAATTCCTAGTAAGGAAACTCCTTCCATCTATGCAAATCAGTTTTGCAATTTCTAGTTTTAGAGAATTACCTCTGAGTGCACTGAAAGGTTGCTGACTAGTCATTTGTCATATGACTGATATGTGTTAGAGGGAGGACCAGAACTGATGTCTTCTTGCTTCCAAGAAGATTTTTGAACCACATTGCCTTTTCACCTTCAATAATTTATTATAAAGTGGTCATTTTATTAAACAGAAAGGTTTGCTTACTTTACTTCCTGAATTATTGACAGGTTATTTGGCATTTTAAGAAAATTTACATTAAACACCTAAATCTAGGTTTCTAAGAATATGAGGAACTAAGTCACACTAAGATATTTGTAACTCATCAGCTCCTGCTTTCCTTAGGATTTCACAGTTTGGCATTAGAATATTTGGTATTTGTTAAGGAAGAAAAGGAAGGGGAGAGGACACCATAAAACCGTTATCAGCATGAGAACTTTGCCAGCACTAGAACTTCTTTCACATGTTCAAACTCATTTGCTTCTAATGTCATCACTAAGGAAACACTGAGTAGTGAATAGAACCCAGAAAACTTAATTCAAGTTTTGTTTTTGATACCTATTAGCTGTGTGGCCCTAGGCAAGTCATCTAATCTCTTTGCCTCAAGAAAGCTTTAGAACTTAATCTGCTAAATCAGAGATTGATTGGAATATGTTTGCTTCTATTTTCCTGAAGAGAATTTCCATATTAGTACTAAATCATAGATCCTTCTCATGTTTTAGTAATAACTCAGTAAGATATCATTATTTCCATTTTAGAGATAAGGAATATGGAACACATGGAAATGTGTTTGCCTAAAGTCCTTTTAGGTCCATTTCAGGCATTGCCTGTGGGCAATGAGGAAACATATTTGAAGTCAGAGTGAAAGGTCAGAGCTGGAGACATAATCATAACACATTTTGTAGCATTTCAAAAACTTTTTTCTTTTTGAAGAAAATTGGTTTGTAGCTATCTTGAGTGATAAAGGATGTATATTAACTTTATGTTTTATGTTATAACATAACAGCTGTTTAAGATGCAGTATTTTTATTTCGTAGAAAAACAATCTGGACTAAAAATGATTTTTTTCCTCAGATAAATTATAGGTTAACATGATTGATCTATTTGGATTTCATTTTTCCATTTTAAAAATCCTGAAATTGATCAAGAGTGATATTTACAATTGGTTTTTATAAAAATATTTCAGGAGAGACAATTAATTTTTTAAAAAGGGATGATACTTGAAAAACATTTCAAGAATATTTTGCCCACTTAAATTTCAAAGAGGACATTTTAGTTCTTGGTCTATTTTTAAATATCACACTTAGTAATTAATGGAGTATTTAGGATTTATAAAAGAAAAATAAGAAGAAAACTTATTTGACTAGCTGTAATATAAACAATATTTTCTTTTATGTGACAGAGGCTTTTTCTTTTCCTGAGCCCTTACCCTCAGAATCTGTAAACCCTGAGGGAATGGCAAAGTATTTCATGGGGAAATCATCAGCTAGCCCTGCCCTCCAATACATTTAGCCAATGAGTTGTAAGACCAGGACTGGATTAAACATTAACTTTCATTTTGGGTACTTTTTTCCCCTAGCAAGAAAAGGATTGTAGATTAATAGTCTGATTTTGTTTTCTTTGTTATTGTTAGTTGTCTTAATCTCTGTTTTTCACAGCCTTTCCCATTAACTTCCTCTGTGTTATTAGGTGGTGAGATTCTTGAAAACTGTTTTGGAAGTGATAGAGACAACAAGTTAAAAATGGTTGTGTTAAATAACTTGAAGGCATTTCCATACAAGTTGTTATGGAAAATGACACAGAATCAGCGATCTGTACCAGTGAGACTTTGCAGCTTGTATACCTGCACATACAAAACCAGGAATCGGGCCAGTGAGTATATATCACTTTTCCTGTTGTTGCTGTTGTTTACTCATACTGTTATTTATGTTTTGATTTGACATTGCTGTATGGATACATAATGAAAGGCTTCTAATATAAAAACAGGTTAACATTTTTGTAGACAGATCAAAATGGTAAAAGTATAGTTTCTCTATTATCTAAATAAAAGTGATGTAGATTTCAAATATTAACATAAATAGGATAATAGACTTTCCATTTAGATTTGATTTTTAACTATAGGCTCACATACTTATCAATTTCTGGAATTTATTAGTAATGTCTAATTCAAATTCTTGAAGAAGACTTACAAGTTATTTTTTTAATCGTAGGCTTATTTTGTTTCCTCTAAAAAGGAATGTATCATTAAAATAGACTAGTCTGACTCATAACACATTTCTTTAATCTGGGTGTGGTTTCTAACATGTTTGCCCACATCCATGTTTGCCTCATTGAATTTATTTAAGAAACTGCTAATGTTCATAAAAAGAGAGGAGGGGAAGGAATCATTTCTCAAGTTAGAACTTTGTTGTTGTTTTTTCAAATGGAAGAAGAAAGTTCAAATCCAAAATCTGTTTGGTATTAGAGCAATTATATTATTTTGCTTTGTATAAAATGGGGTGGGCAGAAATGTTTTTCTAGTTGTTTTAGAAATTAAGACAAAATTTTCTTTTTTGTAAGAGATTTAAAAATATTCATGGTAGTTGTAGTTGCATTTGTTTTCATATTTTCTTTTGGCTTATGGTATATATGAGAAGTGTTTTTAGAGGTACTGCTACACTATAGGACTATTTTAAATTCATATTTCTTTAATTTTTCTGATAATCCCCAGGAACTAAGTGTAATTCCCTAATGTCACCTCCATTTTGATCCAATAATCCATTACCCCTTTTTGGAGTTTCAGCTCTAAGCATTAAGCTTCTCTTCCTTTCTACCATGTAATGTCTTTTTCGATTTCTGATCTACCTACATATATTATGTATTATAATTGATATTTCAATTCAACTTAATATAATGCATATTCATTAGAGAGACAAAGAAAAAAAACCAGCCCCTGCCTCTCAAGGAACTTATATTTAGGAAAGAAGGAAAGCTGCAGAGACTTCATTTCATCCTTGACACATAACATTTAACAACTACTATACTACTCAAATTCCAGAAATCAAGTTACTTAACAATACTGATATTGCATATTGATTTTTAAGCCTAAATAGGTTTTGTTAAAGGTAAGAGAAAATTCTCTTTCAGTATTACGCTATTCAGTTACTGAGAATTAACCAAACTACCACAGCTAGTACAGAGTGAGGGAAAAAATTCATATATTCATAAATTTAAGGTATGGAATTAAGAACAAAATTGGATGGGAAATAATACAGAAAGAGATTTATGTTCTATGAATGTAGAATGTTTCTGATCCTCTCCTGTAAGTAAGAAAATGTTGTACATTTGGTTTGGTGACATCCCTGAGAAGAATGAAAACAGTTTCTGCCATTTAAAAAAAAAAAAAAAAAGGTTTTTTTGATATTCTTCAAATAAGACAGATTTATTGTCCTTAAATAATTTACATTAATTGATGGACTAATAAAAGAGCTTCTAAAAATCACTTGGTTTCATGGTCCATAAATGTAATTGTTTTTAATAATATCTTTAGTAGAATGATACAGATGACAAGGCACAAAAAGCCACTTTTTTTTTTTTTTGTCTTGGTTTGACTTTTAGTAAGTTCCTTAAATTCTTGGATGTTTAGTTTATCAGTTAGTTTCCTTCAAAAATTCCATCTGAAGGGAAAAAAAGGGAAGTTGGGGAAAATGTCCAAAGAGAATTATTTGATTGTACAGGAAACCCATTCAGCTAAATGAATTTTATTCTCTTTCTCTCTCTGTCTCTTGCTCTTTCTCTCTGTCTCTTGCTCTTTCTCTCTTTGTGTGTCTCTGGTTCTCTGTCTCTGTCTTTTATGTCTCTCTGTCTCTGTCTCTCTCTCTCTCTCCAAAAAGGTAGAAGCAAGGATACGATACTAAAGTTGAAAATAAAGTCATGACAAGGTCCTGTTAGGAAAATCAGGAAAATCCATGCTCAGAATGAGCTGAAGCTGGCAAGGAATGCTAAAGAAAACATAAAATAATTTTGATGTTATTGGGAAAAAGAGAAGGATTAAAGAAAAAAAATAGTCCTGTTATTAGATATCAGGGTATACAGGGAGATTATAATGGACAACAGAAAAAAGGCACAATTGCTTTTTTCTTTGCCAAGGAGAATAGTCTGTGGATTGAGAAGGCCAGAACAAGAATGGTTCAGAGAGAGTTAAAATCCCAGATGAATAAGAGTCTGAGAAGAGAAAACACAGTTTCTCTGACCTTATTAATTCAGGTTACCAAACTCAGACAAGTTACATCAAAGGTTTTGAAAGAAATGGCCAATGTAATTATTGAATTCAGTAATATTCAAAAGACCACAATAAATGAAAAAAGACTGAAGGATCCTGTTTCTCAAAAAAATGGAAGTGAATCTAGTCTGTAAACTATAGGACAGGGAGTTTGACTTTAATTTAAAAAAATTAAGAACAGAATTTATATTGACCATCCAGAAAAGAAAGTGGTAATCATAAAGTGATCATGCCTTTATTAAGAAGAAATATCAGACTAACCTTTTTGTCAGGGTTTCTAATGGGTCATTAAGGAAAAACCTATAGAAACAATTGTATAAAATAGATTTGATGGAACTTCCTCATGCTACTTTAATAGACAAGATAGAGAGAGATGAATTAGATGAAGTATAGTGAGATGAATGTAGAGTAGGTGCAATGACCAGATTCAAACAGGAGTCATTAAAAGGTTGATATCAGTGTGAAAAGTAGCTTTTTAGTAGAGTGACTCCAGGATCTATTGTTATGCCATTGCTATTTAATGTTTTTGTTAGTGACTTGTATAAAGGTACATAAATGAAATACTGCTCAGATTTTTAGAAGATGAATAACCCTGGAGGTATAACTTTTGAGTTGGATGGCATAAGTTATAAAGATTTTTATGGGCTAGGACATTGAGCCAACTTTCCCCCAGAGTCATACTTAGCCTAAGGCATAACTATTCAGCTGGAAAAGATTTGAGGTTTTTAGTGGAACTTCAAATAGTAGACAAAAAAATAATAATAATCTTAGACTGATAATAACAACCATCATAACTAGCTGGGGGCAGCTAGGTGTTATGGTGGATAGAACCTCAGAATTAGAGTCAGGAAGACTCATCTTCCTGAGTTCAAGTGTGAAGTCAGACACTTACTAATTTTGTGTTCAATTCTGGGTATCATATTGTAGGAAGTATATTAACAAGTTGAAAAGTCATCCAGAGAAGGGTGATTTGGATAGAGAAAAACTTCAAGTTCATACTATATATGGACTTGTTGAGTGAACTGGGAATACTTATCCTGGAAGAGACTTTGAGGATATAGACTAGCCCTATTCAAGTATTTGAAGGGCTGTCATATGAAAGAGGAATAAAACTTAGATTTTTTGGCACCAGAAGGTAGTAACAGTGATACAGTGAGTGGAGATTACAATTCAAACTTTATCTAAGAAAAAAACATAAAAATTTCCTAATCATAAGAACTATTCAAAAATAGAATGGGTTATCTTGAGAGCTAGAAGGTTTCCTGTTAGTTGAGGTCTTCAAGTAATGGCTGGATAATTATTTTTTAACAATCTAATTGAGGGGATTTTTCAGCAGCTATAAATTGGACTAGATGATGCCTAATGTTCTTTCCAACCCTGAGATTCTGTGATAATGTATATGTGAAATGGGGGTGGGTAGGGTTTGGAATAGTCGATCTCTAATGTCCTTCCAAAGTCTAAGTCTATGATTATCACTAAGAAATATTGTACCTACTATACTTAAGATGTAAGTTATTATGTATCTTAAACAAGTAAGCTATGATATGTAATATGTATAAGGTATGATAAGCTATGCATAGCTACACATAGCTACAGGTTACAAAGAATAAGACAACAGGCAGGTTAGTTTTACTAGAACAGAAGGATTTATGTTGGATATTTGTTCCTTGACAGTGGAGGGATTAGGAGTGTAAGACTAGTAAGAATAACTGTATGTCTCAAACCAAAATTTACTTTGAATAATTCTGATCATATTTATGTAACACACAAAACATAGAAAACAATACATTGCACCCATAAAAAAGTTGTAGCTTTCTACTTAAATAGATTTAATATCTTGTAAACTATGCAAAGTCTTTGTAGCTGTAGATGTGGCTGCAGCAATTGCTTCATGGATTTTCTTCTATGATAATGCAAGATACAATGAACACCTTTGGAGAAAATCATGTGACTGAATCTGGATAGTAGAGAGACAAAGAGAAGGCACTACCAAAGAGAATAACTTGTAGAAAAATAGCTTACTAGGGGTAGCTAGGTGGTGCAGTGGAACCCTGAAGTCAGGAGGACCTGTGTTCAAATCAGATCTCAGAATTTAACATTTCATAGCTGTGTGACCCTGGGCAAGTCACTTAACTCCAATTATCTCAGTTAAAAAAAAAAAAAAAAAGAAAAGAAAAATAGCTCACTGAAATTTTAAACAAATTTAACAGTTTATAATAAATTTTTATATTATAGTTATGGTAGCAAATCACAAAATAGATGAATAACACAGTATTTATGTGTTCATGATTTACTAAAAATATTTTTAGTTTTCTTTATACCTCATCTGCAATTTTCTGCACAAATCTCCAAAAATTCTCATTGAATTATTGATGGCCAACCCATGAATAATCAAAAACATGGAGAAATCTCTGTATATTAGATAATACTAGATAAAGATAAGATTAGAGAGTTTTAATAGCTTCAAATATTTGATCTTTATTATCATACAGTCAACAAAAATTTAGAGGCAGCAAGGTAGCCCATTGTGTAGAATTTCAGTCCTGGGTTCAGGAAGACTCAATTTCCTAAGTTGAAATCTGGTCTCAGTTACTTATTAGCCATGGAGAAGTCATTTAACCCTGTTTGTCTCAGTTTCCTCATCTGCAAATGAACTGAAGAAGGAAATGGCAAACCACTCCACTATCTTTGCCAAGAAAACCTCCAACAAGGTCATGGAGAGTTAAATACAAATGAAAAATGAAACATGTTCCTAGCATTGTGTGAGTTATATATAAGTAAAAAACAAGACCTCAGTTATCAAGTTATATTATGATTTAACTGAAGATTATATGAAACAATAGAAAACAATAAAGTATAAAACTATGTAGTGCTGAGTGAATTTTATAATTTTAAAGCTAGAAGAAATCTGTGTGGATAAGAGTACTTTGCATTATATTCCACAATTTACTGGAATCTGAAGGGCTTCAGATACTAAACTGAAAATTTTATTTTAGCTTAGAGATAGGGAGGCATAGAAGCTTTTTGAACAAGACAGTGACATGATAAAATTTGATTTTAAGAACATTATTTTATCAGCTGAATGGAGGATGGATTGGATAGAGGAAAAGCTAGAAGTTAGGCGTGTATTTAAGAGGCTATTTCAGCAGTCTATGCAAGAAATAATGAGGACTGGATTAGGGTAACTAGAGAGTGATGTCAGTGTAGAATCAATAAAGCTTAACAATTGTTAAGATATGAGGGATAAAGGCGAGGGAAGAGTCCAAGGTTTTTGTCATGATTTACTAGAAAGATGCTGGTACCCTCAGCAGAAAGAAGAAAGTGTGTATAAGAGGTATGGGAGGGAGTAATGGAATGGGTTACAGGGAAGACAATGAAGTACATTTTGTACATGTTGAATTTTGAATTTCTTTGGGACTTTCAGTTAGAGATGTGGAGCAGGCATTTGGAGAAGCCACAAATGTGGAGCTATGGAGAGAGAGGAAGACAACATTAGACTTGGGAATCATCTGTCTTGAGATAGTTGAATCTATGGGAGCTAATGACATCAGTGAGAGAAGATATAGAAAGAAGTAAAAGGAGACTCAGTAGATACTCATAGTTAAAAGGTAGTATACACATGACAATACAAGTAGCAAAGGATTCAAAGAAGGAACAATCAGACCAGTAAGGGGAGAAACAAGAATGAACCATCACCAATAAGGTATCTCTTGTGAATATATAAAAGTCATATGAGAATTTCCAAAGGGATATAACAATAGAAATCATTTTTCTGACCTTATGGTTGTTCATATCAAGTTAGACATAAAACAAGATGTATATTTACCTGATATGACAGATATCAGTGCAGAATTTAAATCAAAGAGAGGATTCTCTACAGAGGAGGCCCACTAGATGCTCTTATTAATGGAAAACATTGTGCTGATTGCATCAAACCCTAAACACATTTCAGAATCTCCTAATCATTTCTTGATTCTACACCATTTAAAATAGTTTAGTCTTATTCTATACTTCAAAAAAACCAGTTAGAGGAAAAGTTCCTGTTATCCATGTTAAAATATACAATTGGATAGACAGACCATAATTGTGGTCCATTAATAAACATATATCTCTTTAAAAATATTGTTAAGGAACAATGAGTTGGGCCCACATTCCATAGAAGCAAGAGAGAAAACTGACCACCATCTTCCCTTGGTCCCTGATGAGATACCTTAGGAATAGCAGGGTTACTCAGACTTGCTTCTAGTCAGATACCAGAGTTACCATTGAGGAGAAAAATGATGGTAGAAAAGGGGTCTACCTTTTTCATCAGCACCAGGAATAATTCCTGACCAACTGCCACTAATAGGCTGGTGAGCACAAGAGCCCTCCCAGACTACCAGTCCTGCTTTAGAACCAGTTCTTAAAGCCATAATTCAGGGAAGCAACTCAGTCATTCCTACCATCTGTCTATCAGTTGCCAAATACATAGCAGGCAAGCAGCCTAGCTGAAGTGGTGGGGTACCTTGAGGGAAAGAGTGGAGGCAGTATGTGCCAGGCAAGTCAAACAACTACTATCTCTACTTTGACCATCATCTCTCTTAAGATTTTGATAGGGACAGATCAGGACCCTGGAGCCATTATCCTGGGAAACAGCCCTCTTAGAAGTGCAGCCTGGCAACTGCTCCTGCTAGTGCCACAGTGGAGCTACTGAAGATTTAGAAAAGACACCTCCTGCTTCCAAAACTCTTGGCATTGTCAAATGGTTCAAGATCAGAAACTGATAAGATTTTATCTTGTGAAAATGATAAGGAAAAAGCATTACTATGATTGCTATTGTTGCCTAAGGACTATATGACCTTTCTTTCTGACTCACACTTGAAACTGTCAGTATGTGTCTTTTCCCCTGTTTGAATGTTAACATTTATTAAGTGTCTAAGCTAAATTTGAACTCATATCTTCCTGCCTCCAGGCCCAGAGCTCAATCTGTCACACCACAGAGCAGCCTTGCTTTTAATGGTGAATGTGAGCTTCTTGAAATCAAGGATTGTCATAGTCTTCCATTTGTTTCTATTTAATATTATTTAATATATATATATATTTAATATAGTGCTTTGCACATAATAACCACTTACTAAATGCTTCATTCATTCATTCTGGAGCTAATATTCTTTACTTTGTACTATGCAACCTCTTCATGTTTGCCTGTATGAGAGAAATTCTGCATTATTTCTCATATGGGATAAAAATTTTATAGGGTGTGTTACTTAGGTCTTTACCTATTCATACCAATCTGCTGAAAATTACAGAAGTGTGGTTCTACTTTTAGACTCCAGAATATTCTTTTAAATAATCGCTTGCTGTTTATTCTAAATTTTCTTTCAAATTCATTGATTATTAAGGTTGAATTTTAAGTAACTTGTTCATGAAGAGGCAGGAAGATCTGAGTTCAAATTTAGCCTCAGAAGCTAAGTGTATGACCTTGGTTATATCCCTTCTCTTTTACTGCCCCCATTTTCATGTCATTGTCCTGCTCAAAAAGCTCAAAAAGGTAAAGTGGTGATAATAATAGCACTTATCACACAGGACTATTTGTTAGCATGGAATGAGATAATATTTATAAAGCAATTAGCATGGTTCTTGGCACACAGTAGACACTTAAATATTTTTCTTGTAGTTAAAAGTAAAATTATTTAGTTATCATTCTTACAAAGCTTTAGAAAGCTACACAGAATGGACCTGGAAAAGGACTTCTTTTCTCAAGAAAATCTCTAATTGAAAAAGCCTTCAAGCAGCTGAATATTAACATAATTGGCCTCTGTGAAAAGCTTTCTTTGCCTGGAATCACTTTCTCTATAAAGTAGTTAATAAAACGTCTTAATAAAACCTACATCTGTATTTTTTCCCCTAGTACATCCACTCTGGCAAAGCTTGGATATAGTACCTGGAGGTGATCGACAGTCACCAATCAATATCCGATGGAGAGATAGTATTTATGATCCTTGCCTGAAACCCTTAAAAATTCATTATGATCCAAGTACATGTCTTCATATCTGGAATAATGGGTATTCTTTCCTAGTGGAATTTGAGGATTCTACAGATAAATCTGGTAAGAGAATAATATTTAATGGTTCTAATCTGAACTAAAAATATTAATATCCCAAATATTTTGTCTATTTTTATATAATTGTATGTTTTGAATGTGGAAACAAATCCCCTCCTTTGTGTCATATGATCAATTTTATCCTTTTAATAGTAGTAAATAATAATAATAGTATTTTCAATTAGCAGATGCATTGTTAGATGTTTTATTTGAATACTTGATTTAAAGAAGTTTATAAGTCTTTAGTTTTCCTTGCTTTTTTGTTAATAAATGGTGATTTTTTTCTGTATGCTATATGTTGGGTTTAAAAATAATTTTATATTAAATATTAACTGGCTTTTAATATTTAATCAGTAGTAGCTGATAAGAATTAAACACATTTGCAATAGGAGGAGGGCATATTTTTATGTGCATGGTGTTATGTTTCTCAATAGTTACTTGGAAGGAGTTACATACTGAAAAAAATTTGTCATTTGTTAGCAGTTAGGCAAACATAATTATCTGTTTTAAAAAAGAAATAAAATTCCTGAAAGTTTCTTAAGATAAAAAACAATTTATAATTGTTCTCCTTACAACCAGATAGGATATGGACCTAATTTTGAGATATTTTAGTTAGACTAGAAAAGCTTTGTGATTCTTAATTTTGATTATAACTGAATTCTAAATAGGTTTCTTGTCTCCTACTCATGACTGAATTCATTTCAAGCAAAACAGTTTTAATTAGTGTGAAGCGAGTCTGTGGGGGAGAAAATGATCAAAAGGAAATGGAGTTCTTATTAATGAATAGGGGAAAATGATTTGATGATTTTAAAAATTATTAAAAGTGAATGAAGCAAGGGTAGCTAGGAGGTACAATGGATAAAGCACAGGCACTGGAATCAGAGGACCTGATTTCAAATCTGGTCTTAGACATTTGATTCTTACTAGATGTGTGATTCTAGGTAATCACTTAATCTCAGTTGCCTTACCAAAAAAAGTGAATGAGGTAACAATGAAGACTATTATATTTGTATTTGTGTTGACTTATAAATTCTAAACTTTGTGTGTCTCTATATGCTCTTTTTTTAAAATTTTTATTCCAAAATTTAATTTTGCTTTTACAACCAAGCACTTACACTCCTCTCTCCTCTCAGCAAACAATAAAAAAGAAAAATTTCAAAACAAATATACATCATCAAATAAAACAAATGATCACATTAGCCATATTCAAAAATCTTTTTTTAAAAAGCATTTTTCTATATGTTCTTAATATGACCCTGGAACTCTGAATGTGAATCTCAATCCATCCTTCAGAATCTAGATCTAAAATACCAAAGATTTCCTTTCTTTCTCCTTTATTCTATATATTTATCTGCTTAATAAAGTATGAACAGCTTTCCTAAATCACTTATATCTGCATATCTCTCAAGATATTTCTTGCCACTTTTTTTTAATTATCTTATCTAATTGTCCAGAGTTTAAAAATCTGCCCCCATTGATGCTTTCAATTTTTCAATGTTGACTAGAATCATTATCTGCATTACTATAATGCCTATTCTGACTCCTAGACTGTCTTTAAATAAATGAACCAAATCCTTCTCTCCCAAACTATCAGTTTATTCTTATGTCTATCCTGAAATCATGTATATGATGAAACATACATCATCATATATATTTAATAAGCATTCATCTTCTTGGGAATGGAGCTCAAGAAATTGTGTAAATGGAAATAAATGGCTAGAAAAGGTGAGACAGTTACATAGTGAGAATAAAAGTTAAATGAAACACTCAAGGGAGATATTTAAAAAAACAAAACAAAACATGAGGGTCTACATCTGGAGGAAGAATCACAATTCTTGCCTGATTTAAAACCAACACATTAATTTGCCTTTTCTTTCTCATTGCCCTTCCCTGATTCTATAAATGTGATTATATCTTTAACACTTCCCATTTTTAACCTTATGTATTTTAGACCTGAGCAGGTCTACCTCATTTATTAGAATCAATTCAAAGTAAATTAAGTAATCTTGCCTGTTGTGTTTTTATTCATTAGATTAATCAATAGTTTTTAAGATTTAGAGTAAGAATCACTTCTACCAGGGATGATCAGGGAAGATTTTTCACAGAGATCACACCTTAATTAGATTTTTAAAGAAGAGAGAAATTATTTCTTTTTTTTTTTCATAACATTACTTATAAACTTTTGTTTTTTATTTCCAAATGTATCCTTTTCCTCTCCCTTGCCCAGAGAACCATCTCTTACAACACAGAATTTTAAAAACTGTAAAGAAAAGAGATATGAGATCTGAACATTGGTAACCCAAACTCTGGTAGTTGGAAAAGAGAGAAAGAAGGAAGAATGAGCAGTTATATTCTTTGGAAGAGAACCAAGAGAGAGCAATGAAAACAGATTGAGGAGAAAATACCTAACCTAGGAAGGATGGTAAACAATGTCAATCTACAGAAAAGTAAAGCATGATGAAGACTGAAGAGAACAAAAAAATTAGCTTTTAAGAAATTGTTGCCATCCTTAGAGACAACAGGTTGGGAGATAAAGAGAAGACTATAAAGTAATTCCAATTTTACCTGACAAGATATTTTTGTCTTTTAAAATTAGGTTTTGATTTCAGTTTTTAGCACACTCTTTAGGATATCTTTCTAAATTCCACTGATAAGTTGGGTCTTTAGATGAGGTCTTTAGATCCCCAATGGCCTTTCTTTCTTTGTATAGGCTTGTTATTGTCTCTTGTTCTTTAGTCATCCTCCATATTAGAATGCTAGTAACATTTAGAACAGAGTTCTGAAGTTATTTTTTCTACTTTAAAAGAAATTCATTCTTTATGCTTTAATAATTATTTCCTTACTTTAACTCTTTAAAAAGCTAATTTTATTTCTCTTTCATATTTCAGTGTCTATCCTGTGTTTCCTGTTTTATTTTTCCATCCTTTTCTCCACGTTTTTCTAAAAGAAAGAAAAATATTCAGAGAAAAAGGTACATGAACAAAATCAGCAGTTGGAAAATAAAATTTTCAAGTAGAGAAAAACGTTTGAGGAAAAAAGAATATAATCTAGAAAAAAAAGAGTTTTTGTTTTGTTTTACTTAAGGAGGTTATAAACACAAATATCTAAAAATAACTAAATAAGTTGAAGGAAATATACAATAAAAGGGGGTGAAGTGATATATAATAATTTTCTACCACTGTCTTCTCTTAAATCATCATATGTATTTAATAAGCATTCATCTTCTTGGGAATGGAGCTCAAGAAATTGTGTAAATGGAAATAAATGGCTAGAAAAGGTGAGACAGTTACGTAGTGAGAATAAAAGTTAAATGAAACACTCAAGGGAGATATTTAAAAAAACAAAACAAAACATGAGGGTCTACATCTGGAGGAAGATTTGTAAAAAGATGCTGGCCACACAGAATGAGAAGATATAGAAAGGTTATGATCTGTATCAGGAGAGAAAAAAACCAAATCACTAAAATCACATTTCCAGATGACAGGAACAAATAATGATGAATGTTGGAGAGGATGTGGGAAAACTGGGACACTGATACATTTTTGGTGGAGTTGTGAAAGAATCCAGCCATTCTGGAGAGCAATTTGGAACTATGCCCAAAAAGTTATCAAACTGTGCATACCCTTTGACCCAGCATTGCTGTTATTGGGATTATATCCCAAAGAAACACTAAAGAGCGGAAAGGGACCTGTACCAAAATGTTTGTGGCAGCTCTTTTTGTTGTAGCTAGAAACTGGAAGTTGAATGGATGTCCATCAATTGGAGAATGGTTGGGTAAATTATGGTATATGAAGGTTATGGAATATTATTGCTCTGTAAGAAATGACCAGCAGGAGGAATACAGAGAGGCTTGGAGAGACTTACATCAACTGTTGCTGAGTAAAATGAGCAGAACCAGAAGATCGCTGTACACTTCAACAACAATACTGTATGAGGATGTATTCTGATGGAAGTGGAAATCTTCAACATAAAGAAGATCCAACTCACTTCCAGTTGATCAATGATGGACAGAAATAACTACACCCAGAGAAGGAACACTGGGAAGCGAATGTAAATTGTTAGCACTACTGTCTATCTACCCAGGTTACTTATACCTTCGGAAGCTAATAATTAATGTGCAACAAGAAAATGGTATTTACACACATATATTGTATCTAGGCTATATTGTAACACATGTAAAATGTATGGGATTACCTGTCATCGGGGGGAGGGAGTGGAGGAAGTGGAGGGAGGGAGGGGATAATTTGGAAAAATGAATAAAAAAAAAAAGGCCTTTGAAGAAAGGATAAAATAATTTTAAGTAAAAAAAAAATACTAAAGAATTCAAGAACCAAAACACAGAGATATGATTGATAAATCATATCTTTGATAAAAAATGATACAACATACAAAAGCCTGAAGGGAAAATTTTGTTGTTATTAAGAATTTTATCAACAAAAGCACTGAAGCACAGATTAATAGTCACATTAAAAAAATGAGCAAAAAAAAAATTTCAAAAATCTAATTAAAAAAAAACTCAAGTAGAAAATTTGAAAATCAAATAAAATATTGTTATAATTGAATAAAAAAATCACATTTCCATTAAAATATTGATTTGACTTTTCAGCTGCATAAGACCCATTAGTAAAAATGGAAAAAGCACCGACTATATATAGTCAGAGAACTTAAGCTCAGATACTGTTTCTGCTGCTTATTCCCTAGACTTCAGTTTCTTTACTGTAAAATGAAAGGAGTTAGATTAAATGACCTTTTTGTTCTTCTTTTAGCTCTAGATATTACAAGCCTAGGGGCAGCTAGCTGTTACAGTGGATAAAGCACTGGGTTTAGAGTCAGGAAGGCTCATTTTCCCAAATTCAAATCTAAGCTCAGCCAAATTGCTTAACACTGTTTGCTTCAGTTTCCTTATCTATAAAATGAGAAGGAAATGACAAACCTCTCCAGTTATCTTCCTGAAGAAAACTTCCTATGTGTGGTCACAGAATCAGGTATTAATGAAAAACAATTAAACAGCTATAATTACAATCCTATGATTAATTTTTAGTTCCTAGGTATGTATGTGTATATGTAAAAGAGAAAACATGGAAGAAAATACAAAAGGGAGAACAACCTCCATTTAGCCACAGAATAATCTACTATGGTCCAGCTGGGCTAAACTTTGCTCTCAATTTTGTGATATTGTTACCATTTGGTGACTCCAAGAATTGGTTAAGTCTAGCAATAGATGAAAGGAGGTTTTGATTCTCTTCCATTTCAGGTCCAACTTTAAAATTAATTAGATCTTTTCTCACCAAAGAAAAAAGGTAGTATTAAGCCAATGATAATTTGTATTAATATAAGAAATGATATAATTCATTGTCACTGTTATAGGGAGCATACAGTTGAGGTAGTAAGTTAAATAAGGAAATTTAATTTTTCTAATTGAGTTGAATCTTTACATGGTATAAGGAAATGATACTGCAAAATAATGTGAATTTTTTTTTTCTAAGGCAATTGGGGTTAAGAGTAGTGTAAATGTCTAAACTTTTAGACAAAGACTACTACCATTTGCATTGCTATTTTCCCCCATTACAGCCATGGATTAACTGACTTAATATTGCCATAGACAATATCACTTATATCTTTATAGTTATCACCATTCAGCAATTCAATTTAATAAGATTTTTTTAAAAAGTTTCTTCACTGTGATAGGTATTGGGTGAACTTCAAAGATAAAAAGACTTTTAGGAAGCCATTCTATCCCCATGTCTGGATCACTTCCTCCAACTCTGTAGCAATTGCCTTACCCAAGTGAGCACTCTTGCCCCTTAACCTTGAGATTGAATCCCTATAGACAATAATAGCCCAACTAAATTAATTGTTCACTATTGAGGATACCCCCACTCTATCATATACTTCCCATCCCAATAAATTTTGAATACCTAGTTGGCATTGTTTAAACTCTGTTCTGTCTTCTACTGACTACTCCCTTATTCTTAATGCCTTTAATCCAATCCTTCCCATCCTCACAACCTTCTCTAAAACTATACATTTCTTCCATTGTTCTCTCCATAACTAATTGTACTTTGTACCTGTTCCATAACTAATAAGCTAGCTTCCAGTAAGATCTCTTATTGTAGCAAGACAATCTTTTAAAAATATTTGATATTTTTATTTTTCTCAGTTATATATAAAACATTTTGTAACATTTTTTTTAAAATATTGAGTTCCAGATTCTCTCCCTTCCTCCCACCCCCATCTCCCATTAAAAAAACATAAAAGTCATGTTGTAAAAGAAAATACAGATCTTCCTCCCCCCCAAAAAACCTCAAGGTAAAAAAGAGTATGCTTCAATCTATATCCAGACATTTTTCATTGTGTGATAGCATTTTTCATTGAAAGTCCTTCAGAGTAATCGTGGGTATTGTATTGTTGAAAACAGCAAAGTCATTCACTGCTATCACCCCACTTTGCAGTTACATTGCATTTACCTTATTCACTGCACCCTTTATTTTGCTTGAATTCATGGAGGACTTTTCCATGATACCATTTTGTTCATCATTGCAATGCAACTGCATTTTTATATCTACCTAATTAATTCACTATCCCACTTACCATAGTGGCTTTTCCAAATCTTTTTTATCTTTCTCCACTCTCTTAACTGAGAATCTTGCTCCGTATTTCGCTAAAAACAAACAAACAAAACTCTGAAATCTTGCCAAGATCTTTCTCTTCTCCTCTCAAATCACTCAAATGCCTTCTATTATTAGCTCCTCCCTCAGTACTACCTTGAATATGGAGGTAGCCTTTCTTGTCAAGGCCTCCCTACACACAAACAATTTCATTTTCATCCCATCTTCAGCAGCTGATTACTCCCTCTACCATTCCCATTCTCTCACTTATCTTTAATTCTCTATTATGTGCAAACATATTTGTGTCTATCTCATTCCAAAATAAATAAATAAATGAAATAAAACAAAACAAACCTTCGCTTATTCCATCCATCTCTTGTAGGTATAATTTCATTTCCCTTCTCCTTTTTTTGTAAACTACTTGAAAAGACTATCTATAAATGATGCTTATACTACTACATCTCTTTTCTTAACTCTCTGTAGTCTAATTTTTGACTTTATCTCTCAACTAAAACTACTCTCTCCAAAGTTAATTGCCAAAACTAATGGCCTTTGCTTACTCCTTATACTCCTTGATCTCTCTGTAGTCGCACCCTCTTTTTGATAAATGTTCTGGTTCTTCTCTTACCTGTCCCTTCTTTATCGGACTCATTTGCTGGACCTTCATCTAGGTCTTACTCATTAATGGGAAAACTCTATCCTGGCCCTTTTTCTCCCACTATTTAGTTTGGTGATCTCATGAATTCTCATGGATTCAAATATAATTTCTATACAGAAGATCTTGAGAAGTATTTGTCCAGCTCTCATCTCTTTCTTAAATTTCAGTCTCACATCTCCAGTTGCTTATTGGATATCAAACTAGATGTCTCATAAAAATCTTAAACTCAACATGTCCAAAATTAAATTTTTTTTTCTCTTGAACCTTCTCCTCTTTTAAATTCTTGTTACTATCAAAGATACCATCCTCAGAGTCATTTAGGTTGTATTGCAAAGAAAGAGTCATCCTCAATTTCTTTCTCTCACTTTCTCATTGCCAAATCCTGCCATTTCTGCATTTGTTATATATTGCATAAATACCCGTTTCTCTCTTCTGACACAACTACATATCAGAATTTTGCAATAGTTTTCTAATTGTTCTCTGTTTCAAATATCTTCCCTACTCTAGTCCATCCTCCACTCAGCAGTCAAATTTATCTATCTATACATAGCTAGAATAATAGATATCTATAGGACACATTTATTACCCTCCTATTCAATAATCCAAGACTAAATATAAAAATCTATTGTTTGGATTTCAAAGCCCTTTATAACCTCCTTCTTTTCTATTATACCTGACTCCCTACTACATATTCTGTGATCCAGTAATGCTGGTGTCCTTGCTTGTTCTTCACAGTACTCTGCCAAAAACATTCTTTCTCTTTATTTCTACTTCTTGAACTTCCCTGATTTCTTTCAGATCTCTAGTAAAATCCCACTTTCTTTGAAAAGCCTTTCCCTGTTCTCCTTTATCTTAGTGCCTTCTCTCCAAGACTATCTCTAATTTATTCTATACTTATCATTTGTTGTCTCTTTAGTTAGGCTGTGTGCTCTTTTAGAGCAGATATTATTGGGTTTGTTTGTTTTTTTTCCTTTCTTTTTATCCCCAGAAATTAGCACAGTACTTGGCACATATCGGGCATTTAATAAAAGCTTGATAACTGACTTGACATTAGTTGCAATTTACAGTTTAGTAGATATGGTATGGTTTATCCTCCTTGAACCCAGCTCCAACTAATAGCCCAACTAGCAGATTAGCCATCTCCACTGAATCATTCCCTTCCTTCCCCTCATGTAGGTCCAAATATCTCTTCATTTCCTGCTTTCATATTTTCTCGGTCTATTCAGGGGCACTATGAGTTCAAAATTTCCCATGATACTAAGATTCTATTTGTCCATTCAAATACTCCTTCCTTTTCCAACTAAATTCAGATTGCTGAGTTAGGGAAATGCTTACTTCAAGCACTGTGGAATGGGCAGATAAGAATAGCTTATATCAGTAACCATGAATGGGGCTAAAGTAAGCTCTGTGGAAGCCCTTGCATTCTGAGCCATTGAAAGTTGTGCTGATTTTTGTCTTATCACTGGACTTTGATGACTGGAAGACAGGATGAGGCTGATGACCGTGCAATTCTATTCCGCTTAAATACAATTCATGTACAAGTCATGACATTATTCATTCATTTCATTGGTCTTCAGAAATGAAGGGTCATCAAGAAATCACAAGGCATATTCTATTTTCTTTACTCCCCATTCTCCCTCAGAGAATATTCTGGTTTGGTTTGGGGACCAAATCATAACATATGTCCTTCCTCCCAAACATATCTTCTCCACTTCCTCTAGTATTTCTACCTGAATGACTTGAAACTCAGTATACAGGGCTAAAATTCTGAAAAGATGTATTTGAATCTAAGACAGCAGAGCACTTAAAACTAATTACCTACTCAAGATGTGATAATGATTGTATAAACATATGGTGATATGATGGCTCTCCTCATGATTGGTGCTTGCTGAATGATGAGGTAATCAGAGGCAAGGATTGGAAAGCTGAGGAAAAGGGTCAGAGCCTCTCTGCCACAGCACACTGAGGAGAGAGGACTTCAGGCTCAGACTCCAGAGTCCAGCAAACACCTTTGCAAGCTACTTGGCAGGGTGCTTGCCTTCTTCACTTCTCCTCCTAAAGACCAAGGACTTTGACCGATCCTGACTGCTGATCCTGAGGCCCTCAAGAGAACTAGCCTGGACATTATAACTCAACATACCCAAACCAAGCTCTTTCTCCCAAATCTTCCTCCTTTTGCAAACTTCTTGATCTTTCATGGTATCACTAACCTTCCAGGCATCCAGGTTTATCACCTCAGTCATGTTAAATTGTCTCCTTTTCTCCACCTATATATCTGATCATTTGCTAAATCCTACTACACCATTTCTCCCATCACTGCCATTCACCTTCAGAGCTTAGTTACCACTTATCATATAAACTATTGTAATGGCCTCTTATTTGGTCTTCCTAATTCCAGCCTCTTCCTTCACCCAGATGTAAAAATAATCTACTTAAGTCATAGCTTTATGTCATTCTCTTACTCAAGTCTTCAGTGGTTTCCTGTTTCCTCTAGAATAAAATATAAAACTTTTTAACTCAGATTTTAAAGCCTTTTATAATCTGGCTTTAGCTCACTTTCCCAGCTTTATCCTACATTATTCCTTTTCATGTACTTTAGCTCCAGGCAGATTGGAATGCCTGCTTGAGATGGATCAAATAAATGATTTCCATTTCTCTCCTGTGTGCTTTACCTGTCCCTCTTCCCTGGAATTCACTTCTTCAAATAATTAATAACCTCTGCTATGAAGCTTTCCTTTATTCTTCTCACTGCCTCCCTTCCTTCCCCCAGTTATTTTTGAAGATATTCTTCAAGCTCTTTGTTCTTTTCTTTGCCTTTTTAACTCCTTTACTCTATACTAAATTTCCTAGTATATACTGAATTGCTCCATAAGTTCTTTAAAGATAGAATCTGTTTTTGTCTTTAAATCCCTAAAGCTGAACACAGTATATTGCAGAGTAGGTGTTTAATATTTGCTGAATTTAAAAGTTCCACTGCATTTACCTGAATGAATGACTAACAAAGCTTCTGAATTATTTCTATACGTTATTTTAGTGATTAGGGGAGGACCTCTGGAAAACAATTATCGGCTAAAGCAGTTCCATTTTCACTGGGGAGCAATAAATGACTGGGGTTCAGAACATACTGTTGACAGTAAATGTTATCCAGCTGAGGTATGTATTTTATTACAATATACTTTAAAACAAAACACAATTTTGAATTTAGAATTTTAGAAATGTAAAAATTGAAGACTTGAAATATTAAATATTTTGTGTTGGTCATAAAGTGTTTGTTGTTCATTTTTTGTTGTTGAGTCATTTTAAATTATTTCTGAGTTTTTCATGATCCTGGGGTTTTCTTAGCAAAGCTACTAGTATGGTTTTCCATTTCTTTCTCATTTTACAGATGAGGAAAATTAGGCAAACAGGTTTAAATTATTTGTCCAGGGTCACACAGCTGGCAACTGTCTGAGGCCAAATTTGAATTCAGGAAGATGAGTCTTCCCAAATCCAGATAATATTCTATCCACTGTGCTAGATGCCTGTAGTTGTAATTAAGTAATTACTATTAAAAAAAAAAAAAAGCTAAATATTTTCAGGTTCTCTAATAAAAGTTGCCTTGTAAAATTAAAATATAATTTTATGTTTGTGTTAAGAAAATGGCTGAGATTTTTTGCCATAGTAGACCTTTTCTATGTGCAGTGGTTATACTTTAAAATATTTTATTGATACATTTAAATTACTTGCCTAATGCTACTTAGTATCAGAACTGAACTTTTCCTGCCTTCTAGGATATATAACCTTTTGAAAAATGAAGCTAAAGAAGTAGACGTGAAGCAAGTACACAGGTCATCTTAATAGAGAGGTCCTCATTATTTACAAGGGATCCTTTTTAAAGATCTATGCAAAGAGAAGTTACTATTTCTTTCACAGGTATAGCTCCTTCCTTTCCCCTTTTCCCCTTCAGAGAATTTTTTACCTTGCAGAAAAGGGTAACAGGGAAGTAGACCAGCTGCACAAATATATATGTATGTAAGTGTGTATATGCATGAAGTATATACATGCACATATATGTATATATGTATACATATAAAGAAATATAATTATATATAGTTATATGTCAATCGATACATAACTATATGTGGTGATATGTCATATAGAAAATTATACAGATCAAAAGATATATAAATCTATAGATATATAGCTATACTGTCACATATCTCACTATATAAATCTTTATGTAAATATAAATTACATATTAATATGTTATATAAGTATATATGCCATATAGCTTTCTATATAAAGCTATATAGATCTAGATATATCAATATATAAAATAATACATCAATATATAATTATATATTAATGTGTCTATAGACATATAGTTTTCCATATAGCTATGTATAACATATATAACTATATATATATATAACATATATAACTATATTTACACATATATAAACAAATAACTATAGTATATACATACACATATACACTGTATTTCCATATTGCCATAGTAATCTCATGAAACTCATAAAGAGAGGATCTTGAGTTCATGTAATTTATGGTAAACTTCTCATTTTATATATGAAGTGACCAAAGTCCAATAGAAGGTCAAGATATCCAAGTTCACTTACACTTCCATATAGTTATATAACTTATACAAATTGGAATTAGAATATGTTTCTTGGTAGAGGATTGCTTTAAAAAGCCCTACAAATATATATTGATGGAGTAGAAAGATACCATTAAAAGGCTATGCAGAATAATTTTTATTTCATCTACCAAGTCATGAAGTCACCACAGGTTTTTGAATAGGAGATGACATTGTCAGTCCTGTGCATTAGAAAGATTAAATATTCTTTTTGTTAGAGTCTGGAAAAATATATTCAAATGGGATCTTTAGATTTCATTTCTCTGGCTTATTTTCATCCAATTTTCATGTACTAAACTTCTGTTCAATGGTATTTCAGCTACATTTAGTACATTGGAATGCAGTTAAATATAAAAGTTTTGAAGATGCTGCAATGGAGGAAAATGGACTGGCTGTGATAGGAGTATTTTTGAAGGTACAGTCTTACTCATCTGAAATTACTTGTTCAACTATTGAATATAATTATTTTTCAAAACCATTACTTAAGGATAACTTAGGTTTATTTTTTGCTATAGTTTTAATATTTTTATTTATCATTCTTTAGCTAGGTGTACATCATAAAGAACTACAGAAATTAGTTGATGTCTTGCCAGCAATCAAACATAAGGTAATATTTAAAATTTTGAAACTACTTAAATATTTAGTGTTTTATAGTAGTCACAATATATAATTATAGTTAGGCAGTTTTTATTTAAAAAAACATAAATGTTTTCAGTTTCTGTAATGAATATTGCCTCTGAAAATCAAAGTATAATTTAATAATATTTAAGGAAGTAACTAAAATTTTGCTTTAGCAGGTCTTTTCTATGTGTAATGTGTCATGTTTCTAAGGTATAATATCTTTCTTAACATATCTGGACATGAATCACTCATTGGTTGTCGTTGTTGTTCAGTTGTTCACTCATGTCTGACTTTTTGGGACTCTTGGCAAAGATACTGGCATGCTTTGCCATTTCCTTCTCCAGTACACATAGTGATCAATTTCCATTAAAAAAAAAGTAAAGCAAAATTGTCTAATGTAGTCTTATGTGGTCATAGTCCTTGAGGAAAAGAAATGTTTAATTTTTTTTTTTTTGTAACAGGATGTTCTTCTTTGTTGTTCAGTTGTTTTAGTTGTGCCTGACACTTTTGAGTTTTTCTTGGCAAAAATACTGGAGTGGATTGCCACTTTCTTCACCAGCTGATTTCTACAGATGAGGAAACTGAGGTAGACAGTGTTGAGTGATTAGTCACACAGCTAGTGTCTGAAACCAGATTTGAACTCAGGAAAATAGTCTTCCTAAATCCAGGCCCAGCACTCTAACCACTGTACTACTAGTTACTCCTAAGTGCCATAGAATGTATAATTCTTGACTGATTTCTTCACTTTGTTCATGCCATATTTCTCTGAATCCTTCACATTTGTCATTCCTTATAGCTCAGTAATGTTTTATTACATTTATATAGCACAATTTGTTTGGCCATTCCCCAATCATTTGAATTATAATTTTTCTTCAGCTTTTTTGATATAATAATGGTTGTTTTGAAAGCATAGCACAAAGCAGTTAACTAGCTTGTTGTTTTTCCTTCTTTCTCAAAGAGGACCATGACATCAGGGAGGTAATGCCATGAATTGCTAGTGAATTGGATTTACGTGAGGGAGGGCTGTGCAAGGTCACTTTCCCCTTCAAAGTTACCTGAGTCCAGTAGCAGATATAGATCAGGAAGAATGGGGATGGCTCTGGACACAAATGGGAGAACTTGGCCTTTTTAAGCTAAGGTCTTTACTCCAATTGATATGATATCAAAGGATATGAACAGACAATTTTCAGATGATGAAATTGAAAATATTTCCACTCATATGAAAGTGCTCCAAATCAGTATTGATCAGAGAAATGCAAATTAAGATAACTCTGAGATACCACTACACACCTGTCAGATTGGCTAAGATGACAGGAAAAAATAATGATGAATGTTGGAGGCGATATGGGAAAACTGCAACACTGCATTGTTGGTGGAGTTGTGAATACATCCAGCTATTCTGGAGAGCAATCTGGAATTATGCCCCAAAAGTTATCAAACTGTGCATACTCTTTTATCCAGCAGTGCTACTACTGGGCTTATATCCCAAAGAAATACTAAAGAAGGGAAAGGACCTGCATGTGCCAAAATGTTTGTGGTAGCCCTTTTCGTAGTGGCTAGAAACTGGATGCCTCAATTGGAGAATGGTTGGGTAAATTATGGTATATGAATATTGTGGAATATTATTTTTCTGTGAGAAATGACCAGCAGGATGAATACAGAGAGGCTTGGAGAGACTTACATCAACTGATGCTGAGTGAAACAAGCAGAACCAGATCATTATACACTTCAGTAACAATACTGTATGAGGATGTATTCTGATGGAAGTGGATATCTTTAACAAAGAGAAGATTTAATTCAGTCCAATTGATCAATGATGGACAGAATCAGCTGCACCCAGAGAAGGAACACTGGGAAATGAGTGTAAACTGTTTGCATTTTTGTTTTTCTTCCCAGGTTATTTTTACCTTCTGAATCCACTTCTTCCTTTGCAACAACAACAACAACAAAATTCGGTTCTGCACACATATATTGTATCTAGGATATACTATAACATATTTAATATGTATGGGAATGCCTGCCATCTAGGGGAGGAGGTGGAGGGAAGGAGGGGAAAATTCAGAACAGAAGGGAGTACAAGGATAATGTTGTAAAAAAAAAATTACCTATGCATATGTACTTTCAAAAAAAAATGTTATAATTATAAAATTAAAAAAAAAAAAGCTAAGGTCTTGAACAGGTCTCAATTTGGCTGAGGCAAGAGGCAAGACCCAATAATAATTAAGACTAGGTAAGAAATGAGGCAGAGAATAGTCTCTTTTGCCTAGTGAAAGAAAGTCTAGAAGAGGAAGATTCCCAGAGTTTCTGTCCAAAACAGAAATGTTTGTTATTTATATTCAACTTGAGTTAATCAAGGCCTAAACAATTACCAAATGGAGTTTGGTCTGAACTGCCATCACTTGATGACATTTTGGTGATTCTCTAAGGTAATTAATTTTGGCCTCAGGAAAATAGCCCTCTCCTTTCTCCCTTTTTAGTTTTGTAGTAAATAGTCATGACAGCAACATACTTCCCTACTATCTTTTCTCCCTCCAATTCAGATAATTGTATTGTCTTTATTTTAAATACATTTTAACCCCCCAAACTGTGTCTGTTAGAGAAGATAAATGTAATTCTCCTATTAATACTTGAGCAACTCTCTGCTCCTTAAAATTCACAATATAACCATAATTTCTTTATTAGAGGGAATGAATATAAATGTGAATATGATTTTATAATTAAATTAAGTGCAGATACATGGGACAGACAAGTCTAGCTTTTTTCTTCCTTTGACCTTTTGTTCTAACTTACCTCAGTTTTGCTCTCTCTCTCCTCTGTGTGCTTTTAATGGAGAATTTACTTCTGAACCAGAATTATTTGGCTGGCTCTGTTAAAAGTTATGATTAACAACATAGAATCACAGTTCATTAATACAGGGTGAGCCAAAAGTCTTAGTGGAGTTTTAAGTTTTAATAAATTCATAATATATATATATACACACCCCTCTACTGTTAACACTTAAGCAATTGTCTTCTACATTTTCTTCATAATATCCATTTAAGTACAAAAAATGGGGATATGAATTGGTCCCTATTATATCTAATCCATGGTATGATGAATCATGGCAGGATTCTTCAGTATTACTGAATATTGAATGATAAAATAAGCAAAAATAGATTGAATAAACTTGTTTTACATTTTTTACATTAATTTTATATTAGTATATCCTCATCAAATATCATAATAATCATTTTTATGACAAGTCAGATATGACTTACTGAAATTGAAATTGATATTGAAATAATTTTTTCATAACTAATAGGTTTTGAGGAGTTAATAAGTTGACTTGTGTATTTTCCCCTGCTTTAAATTTGTATAGGTCTTTACATTCTTCTACCCTATAAGCATTAAAGAAATGATAGGAAAGTTTTAAAATTTCCTTGCTCCAGATGGGTGGTTCTGTTTTGGGTTGTTGCAAATGTGGATTATAACAAAGGAACCCAGTGGACCAATTACCCCATCTGTTTCTATTTTCTTCTTGAAAAGCAAAAACATAACTAGTAAGTATCTAAGGCAGGAAATGAATTCAAAACTTCCAGACTCCAAGGCCAATATTCTAACTATTGTAGTACCTATTTCCTATGGCAGAAATGGTCTCAAACATCTGTTTATAGGCTCAGAATCATCTCAAATCCTGCAAACCTGTTGTAAGTGCTAAGATTATTGTACATGAGAAGCAATATAGGAGAGTGGCTAGGATGTTGCATTTGGAGTCAGGAAATCCCAAATTTAAATCACATCTTCATAATTACTTACTAGCTCTGTATTCACAGTTAAGTCATTTATCTCTGTAAGAAGATGGAAGCAAAAAGTCCAATATTTGTATGAAAAGTATTTTGGAACCTCAAAGAGTATATAAATATCATTTTTTCAAACAATGAGCAAAGTGGAGAAAACCCCAAAAGGATTTTATGCCCCCCAAATCCAGCCTCGGAAAATGAGAATTTCAAGGATGCTTCTAGTTTGTTTCTGTCTGAAGACTTAACATGCTCCCTAATCCTAAATGCTGATTGCTAATTACTCTCCTCAGCTGCTATCAGTAAGTGTAATGTTCTCTCTAAAATGTAATGTTCTCTGTTGAGCTCTTCCTGGGGTTCTGGGAGCAGCCTTCATTTCAGTTCAGTAATCACCACACGAGTAGCCAAGGGTTAAAGTCCAAATCCTTTTTTATCTCTTTCAAAGTCTTGTCTCCTTTCCTGGGGCCTGGTTAGCTTTCTTAGAGGCCTATCTCTCTCCTTGGTTCCAATAGCTTGAGCTCCTGCAACCAGTCCTTTGTGTTCTCTTCCTCTGCCAGCTTTTTGAGGTCCTCCTGAATGGGAAATCACCTTTTTCTTTCTCCAGGATTTTTTTCCCTTTGGTTCCTAGAAACCATAGTTGGGACAAAGGGCCTCTTTTGGATCACCTATCCCTTTATCATTTGCCTAAGTTTTTTTTTTTTTTTTCTAAAAATAGCCAAATGAATAAAGAAAATGGCAGGGTTTTTTGTTTTGTTTTGTTTACAAAATCCTACTGATGGATATAAAAATAAATAATATATACTAGAAAAAAGTAGGATCATAGATTACAAACTAAAAGGAACCTTAGAAATCATTTAGTCCAACCAACTTATTTCAGAAATGGAAAAAACCAAACCCTATATTTATGTGACTTGTTCAACCCATAGGAAGGTAAATAGCAGAACTGGAATTTCAAATGGGTTCTGTGACTCCATTTTTCTTTTAAAAATAGCACACAATCCATTCTAGAAACTTCTATGTAATTAACAAACTGGTAAGAATGAGCATTATCATAAGGCACTTTCTTTTTAATTTGTACACACTGGATTAGAATTAAGTCTAGTCTCAAACACAAATTAGCTGTGTGAGTTTGGGCAAGTCACTTATAAACCCTTGTTTGCTTCACTTTATTTATCAGAGATAATCCCCTAGGATTGTTATGAGGAACAAATGAAATAATAATTATACACTGTATTTAACCCAGTGCCTGATACATAGTAGTTACTGTATTAATGTTAGCTATTAATATGATTAACAACATAGAATCACAGTTCATTAATACAGGGTGAGCCAAAAGTCTTAGTGTAGTTTTAAGTTTTAATAAATTCATAAGCATGAATTATACAAATTTATAGAAAACAAAATTTGAAAGTTTAATCATTTGAATTTCTTTTATAGTTTTGCAAATTTTGAACAGTAAATATAAAACTTTAACAAGATAGTACACCTTCTCATGTATATTCACCAGTTTTTGGATGACACTTTCTTAGACTGGTAGATTGTTAAAGGGGGTTCTTTTGCTTATCACATTGACTATTTTTGTGTGTGATAGTGTCAAAGTGTCATGTATTCATCCAAACCTTTTGGATGATCTTAAACCCAAGATTATAAATGCAATTCTTTTAGTCTCTGAGCAGAATCCAGCGAAAATTTTTGCAAAGTTTGAAAATCAATGAGGAAAATTAGATATAACATGAAATGGTTCTTAATGTTGAATTTTAACAACAAACACATCAGTATTTTAAAAGGCTAAATAATTAACCTTTGAGTTTTTGTATATTTATAGCATTTATACTTCTGCTTTTTAAAATTCAATTTTATTTGATTTTCATTCCCAAGTTTTCTGCCTTCCCTTCATCCCTCCTCCACTAATTGAGAAAGCAATAAATATACTTGTTATAGACTTGAAGTCAAGAAAAACATATTTGTGTATTAATCGTGTTCTGAAAATGCATCTCCTACATTATTAAAGCTTAAAATGGCACTAAGACTTTTGGGATGTGGTTTTACTATATTTTAGCATAGCATTTTGTTTTACAACTGTTTAATACTGTTTTAATATTTTGTTATACTCATCTTTGTATATTATTCTTCTTCCAGCCCATAAGCTCCATGAAAGTGGAAACCATAGTTTATCTAAATTTTATAACTTCTTCAGTGCATATAGTACTTCCAATACATACCCATACACACATATAATACACACATAAATATAGATATATACATATATATATATATTCCACATTAGTCATTCTTCAAAAGAAAACAGACAAAAAAAACTCCAAGAAAAATAAAATTTAAAAAGTACATATTGATATCTATTCAGTATCCATCAGTTCTTTCTCTGGAGGAGGATTGCATTTTTCATCCTAAGTCCTTCAGAATTGTCTTGGATCATTGTATTGATCAGAGTAGCTAAATTCTTCACAACTGATCATCATGTAATATTCCTCTTTATTGTTAAAATGTCCTCCTGGTTCAGCTCACTTCACTTTACATTAGTTCTTATAAATCTTCTGAGACCATCCTAATAAGTATTTTTATGGCATAATAGTATCCCATCACAATGGTATATAACAACATGTTCAGCCATTCTCTAATTGATGAGCATCCCTCAATTTCAATTCTTTGCTATCACAAAAAAAGAGTTGCTATATTTTTGTATATTTAGGTCTTTTCCCACTTCCTTTGATTTCTTTGAGATATAGACCTAATAGTGGTATTGCTAGTCAAAGAATTTGCAGAAGTTTTATAGGCCTTGGGTATAGTTCCAAATTACTCTCCAGGATGATTGGATCCGTTCACAATTCACCCAACAGTAAATTAGTGTCCCAGTTTTTTCATATCCTTCCAACACTTGAACTTTTCCATTTCTCTCATATTAGCCAATCTGATAGCCAATATTTTTTTCATGTGACTAAAGATAGCTTTGCTTTTCTTCTTTTCTTTCTTCTTTGCTTCATATTCTTTAACAGTTTATCAATTGGGGAATGACTTGTATTTTTATAAATTTGACCCAGATATCTATATATTTGAGAAATGAGGACTTTATTAGAGGAACTTGGGATAAATTTGATTCAACAATTGAACAGCAAGAACAACTGTGGGAGCAGTGATCCATTGAGAAGTTATAGTTTTAACAACAGAAAGCATCCCTGAAACTTTAAAAAGTCAAGATCATCTGATTTATAATTTATACTTGTGTATTCACTGAAAAGTTGAAGCTCCTTCTCTAAATACCTTCCATGAAATCAGTGCAATGATCAGCCAGAATACTCAAAGAGTACTTTGAAATAGTTTCTAGATCATGAAGTTGAGAATCACTACTTTAATGAAAGTCTAAATTTTCCTGAATGTTTTGGTATTAAACTGTTGATTCAATATATATGAATTTGTTCAGGATTCTCTTATTGAATTTGGAACGTTTGATCCTGCCTGTCTTATGCCAGTCTGCCCAGATTTTTGGACCTATTCAGGATCTTTGACCACTCCACCACTTTCAGAATCTGTCACTTGGATCATTAAGAAACAACCAATTGAGGTTGATCATAATCAGGTAAGTTTTTTCATCCTTCTTTTTAAAAGAAAATTCAAAGTCACCAGTATGAAATAGAGTGAAATATAGTATCATTTTAAACATTATTACTCTTTAGAAATGATTTTTGTGTGTGGCTATTTTAAAAAAATATATTTAAAAATGTACTCATGTATTGTTCTAAGTATTATTCACTTTCATTTTAGAAAGAAGCTAATCATTTCATACTAGTGCTGCACAGATGAAGTAAAACAAGCAATCATGTGAGGCTTTTAGTATATTTTTTAATTTGAGGAGAGTTAAAAATGTAGACATTTACAGGGAGGGGGATAGAAAGGAAGGAAATAAGTTTCCATATAGTGCGTATTGTGTCCCAGGCATTGCTCTAAGCATTTGATTCTCACAACTTTGTGAGATAAATGCTATTATTTTCCCAATTTTACAGTTGAGGAAACTGATACAAGCAGAACTCAAGTGACTTGCTCAGGGTCATATATATGTATATGTCTAAGGCTGAATTTGAACTCATTTATCTGACTCTACTACCAGAACTCTATCCAGTATCTAGCTATCTGGGGAAGAGGAAAAGGTCTGTATCTTAAGGACAAGGGCTGTACTAGGGATAGCTCTTTGGGGAATCTCCAGGTTATAGTAAGAAAGAAATTATAGGATGAACACATAAAAAGTAGAGGTCAGGGCTGGCTTATGGGGTGCTCCTTGATGCCCTTGGCAATATGACATGGAGCCAGAACTTGTGATACAGCAGTTAGGTTTCTAGGGAGACATTTTGGATAGCAAGGTGAGACTCTTTCCTGTCATGAAGTGGAATAGATTGAAAATATAAAAAGAGATATAAAACAAAGTTTAAATAAATGAATGGGGGGGGGAATATAACTTGAAACCCATCTGAACTTTCTCAGTATTCACCTCCAAACATTTAAAAAAAATTAACACTTCTAATCAAATTTTGGAGTGTCAGAGCCCACAAAATGTCAGAAAGAGACATTTATCTAGCCGAAGAAAGCTTAGGAAGTTCTCAAAAGAGATTTGTAACATAGATGTAAAAGTAATGATAATAATTTTTTTAATTTTTATTTTATTTTATAATTATAACTTTTTTTTTGACAGTACATATGCATGGGTAATTTTTTACAACATTATCCCTTGCACTTACTTCTGTTCAGATTTTTTCCCTTCCTCCCCCAACCCCCTCCCCCAGATGGCAGACAGTCTTATACATGTTAAATATATTACAATATATAATGATAATAATTTATTAAAAGACTTAGCTATTCTGATCAATACAGTTATTCAAGATAATTGCAAAGGATTTTTTTATTATAGCTTTTTATATACAAAGCATATGCATGGGTAATTTTTCAGCATTGACAATTGCAAAACCTTTTGTTCCAATTTTTCCCTTCCTTCCCCCCACTCCCTCCCCCAGATGGCAGGTAGACCAATACATGTTAAATATGTTAAAGTATATGTTGAATACAATATATGTATACATGTTCATACAGTTATTTTGCTGCACAAAAAGAATCGGACTTTGAAATAGTGTATCATTAGCCTGTGAAGGAAATAAAAAATGCAGGCGGACAAAGGTAGAGGGATTTGGAATTCTATGTAGTGGTTCATAGTCTTCTCCCAGAGTTCTTTCCCTGGGGGTAGCTGGTCCAAATCATTACTACTCTATTGGAACTGATTTGGTTCATCTCATTGATGAAGAGAGCCACGTCATCAGAATTGATCATCATATAGTATTGTGGTTGAAGTATATAATGATCTCCTGGTCCTGTTCATTTCACTCCAGCATCAGTTCATGTAAGTCTCTCCAGGGCTTTTTGAAATCATCCTGCTGGTCATTTTTTACAGAACAATATATTCCATAACATTCATATGCCACAGTTTATTCAGCCATTCTCCAATTGATGGCCATCCACTCAGTTTCCAATTTCTGGCCACTACAAAGAGGGCTGCTACAAACATTCTTAATTGCAAAGGATTTATGAAAAAATGCTACTCTAGAGAGAGAACTGATGAATTGACTGTAAAGTGAAGTATTATTTTCTTGCTTAATTTGTTTTGGCTTTTTTGTAAGATAGCTAATATGAATATGTTTTCCATGGGAAAAAAAAAGAGATTGAAATGTTTAGATACATTTCTCAATTTTTGAGATTGATATCTATAATACTATGCCACAAAAATCTTGGTGTCTTTTAGAGAGAAAGTCTTAAGTTAGATGGACACTAAATCTGACCTCACAAATTTTTTAAGGTTCATATATGAAACCAACATTCCAGATAGTAATTGTAAATTCCCTGTCTAAAAAGATCAGTAACTAAAAATTATATGAGCATTGTTTGTTTTTAAAATAAAACTATCAATTTCATTGTTTGTTTGTTGTTATGCCCCTTAAGACAAATGGTTGAATTGAATGAAAACTTTTAACAGAGATACTTATTGCTTTATACCAAATTATTCTACCAGCAACTGGAATGAGCCTGTTTTTATTGAAGTACACAATCTTTCAAAAGCATTTCTTTTTCTTTCCAATGCCTTCAAAGCCATGTATTCCTATGTAGGATTGCTTAACACAATGTCTTTTCAGAGTACAAAGCAACCAATCTACTGGCCTGTCTGATTGCATATGAATTTTTGTATGATATTATTTCACTGCAAAATGTATAGCCACACACAAAAAAGAAAAGAAATGAAGTATAAGTACATGAGTTTATTTGGTGATAATGACAGGTTACTATGAACCATTAATGATTAACATTAATAATAATCGTTCTGTATATCCTATATTAGTTGGCTAAAATATGTCTAGTTTTTCCTACATTTGTGTTTTGCTCTGTATATAATTTCTGAATTGCCAACTGTTGTATTCTCTAAAAAATAATTTTTTTTCTCCTGAAAATACTTATATTTTCTAATGCTCAGCTTGAGGCATTTCGGATGCTGCTTTTTACTTCAGCTGGAGAGAAAGAAAAGAGGATGGTTGACAACTTTCGTCCACTTCAGCCACTAATGAATAGAACAGTCCGTTCCTCCTTTCATCATGACCATATATTGAATCTGCAGAAGGGAAGCAAACAACAAACCCACCATGTTACTCCATAGATAGCAAGATTATATTTTATTTCAGTATGTGATCTACTTGTGGGCTTTTGCCATAATTTTAAAGGGATTTAGGATTTTTTTAGAAAATATATCTGAATATTTATATTTTAAAAGATTATTAGTAATACACTTTTAGGGAGAATTAAACATAAAACATTAAATGTCACAGAATATTAATATGCCTTCAACAGGTATCTTGTCTGTAACTTGGTTAAATTTTCTCAGAAAATTTTACTACTTTATTTAGATACAATTACTTTCAGATTAAAGAGAAAATAAAAGTACATTCTCAACTAAGAATATAAAGGTCATTTAATCAACTTCAAAAACATGATAAAAGTTTGTAACTAAAAGATCAAGCCTCATAGAAAAAAATTGTGTAAGTTATAGACAAAGTTGGTTTTTGCATACTGAGTAGATATGAAATTGACCTTTATGAAAGGGGAAAAGATTGCAGTTTTAATCAGAATTGTATAGGTCATATTATTGTTATTAATTTATGATTGTGTATATTAGTTACTTTCCATAGAGTAAAAAAAGCAGAGTTAGAAAATTGGAATAATCTCCGATAGTCCATATTATATGTTAGTGATAGTCTGGGCAAATCACAATCTTTCCCAATTATATAATGAAATGTTACAATCTTTTGATGAAAGGTGAAAAGCATTTAAAACCTGGTTAAATTAGATGATTTGGTATGCAATGCTTCATACTCCAGAGATGCTCAAAATAATAAATTCAAATTTAATTGCTATTTTAGAAATATTTGATAGTGTTTTGATTTTTTTTTCCACTTACATTTATGTTATGGGCCAGAACTCTACTTGAAACAAGGATTCTTATAAGGTATTAAGCCAGTGGAATTGATAAGACAATGGTTGATTGTCTTAGCATAGTATTAATAATTCTCTAGGTCAGTACATGTACTTAGTACTTAATATGGTTCTTTGACTTTGACACCTATTCTATAAGATTCACACCTATGATAATGCAATTATAATAGACTATATAAGCTGGGACAAACTCAGCCAGATTCATTCATTCCATCTCACACCACCATGGTGGTAGGGCTGTCCTCCTTCATTTTTCCACTGAAACCAAGACCCATCTGAGCCACAGCCAGACTCAGAGAAGACAAGACTGGAGGCTGGAGCACAAGCCCTTGGACTGAGACAGACTTCAAGATAGAGACCATAGTCCTTCTGCCTCCCCCACACAAACCAAGACATTCTGGAGGACTTCAAGAAAGCTGGCCCGAGCTCTAGGGAAGGAAACTAGACTGTGAAGGGGATAATAAAGAATTTGGACTTTATCCCTGGCTATTCTCATGGTGATTACTTTGCTGAAACAAAGGCTGGTACAGAGACCTCCAGAAAATCAACCAGAACACTACAAAGTTATTTGCTGAGTGGTCTCCAAAATCTTTATTTATCATGCTTTTTACCTTTCTCTTTTTCTTATTTAAATTCTGCCTTTTTTTGGCAAAGAATCAAAATAATTTTGCTCTTTTATATTAGAGGTTTGATGCTAACATCCTACTTTAAGCATAATTCTGATATATTTTATATAGAATCACATAATTTTATTGTATCCCATATGTTCATATTTTGACTCAAATTCAACAAATATAATTATTTAGTAGAATAGTGGCTTATGGGAACATATTAGATGATTTATATTTTTTACTTAGTAATAGTAAGTGGAAAATATAGTGAGAAAAGTGATTAAGCTTTCTTAGAACATTTTCAGATATCTTTGAGGAATATTTTCCACTGAATGTTAAAAAACAAATACTTTTTTATTGCCAGTGATAATAGGTGAAGAGCATGATATATTTTTTTCTGCTAAAGGTGACTTAATTTTCAGCAAGTTTAATTGTAATTGCTTTGTTATTGTGAATAGTCACAGTAACCTAAATAATCAGTCAGATGTCAGATTTAGACAAATAATTGAAGAATTATTTTCCTACATTTAGTTTCCTTATAAGTCATTGTTGGAAAACAAAGTTATAATCCTTGTTATTTATAACCGCTTTCATGCACAGTTTTTCACCTGCCCCCATATAAGAAGACTTGATTATATATATTGATACTCCCCCAAATAAATACCTTTCTTTTCCAGTTCTTTAAACTACTTTTTGTGATCTCTTCCTACTTCATTACCTATCATCATGCTTTTAATCTTGCTATCATCGACAAATTGTCTACTTCCATTTTCATGAATTCTAAAATTTCTTTATCTTATTCTATTTTTTCCATTATTACTCATGGCCAGAACTGTTCTTCATCTGCACAGTGACTTCCATTCCTTCTATTTTTCACTTCTTTACTAGGTCATTTTCTCTGTCCTAATACTATCTCCCCTTCCCTACATCAAGGGGACTTTGCATTAGCTTTTATTTCCAAATCCCTTGCTCCTTTGTTTCACTGATGATCTTGCTTTGTCAAACCCCAACCCTGGATTACTCCTATTTGCCTTATTTGGCTTACTCACATCCTGCTGAATAGAACTGGAGAAAATTGCAGAAGCTTATTGTATTTACTAAAAATTCATATTATAAAATCTCATTTGTAATCTCACAATAGTCCTTCTGCTTCTCTGTAGTTGATTCACTATTCTACTCTCCAAACAGCTCTTCCAAACCTCTCTAATCCAGCTTCCTTTTCAACTGAGGATGTTGACTCTTATTTCACTGGAAAAAATTGAAGCTATTCACCAAGGCTCCTTGTTCCTGCCTCCTCTTCATCTCCTATCAATCATACATATTCCCTCACTATGTCCTTTTATTCTGATCTCAGATGAAGGTGGTAGCCCCTCTTTTTGACAAATGCATTCTTGGATACATTACTTTCTCATTTTAAAAAATTTTTTATCTAAACTCCTTAAGAAAGTCATATGTAATAGGTGACTGCATTTCTTGAATTCTCCCTTTGTTCTCTGACTTCATCATTCAACTTTCTTTTGCCCATCTCATATTGGAAGTCCTGTTGGCATTTCAGACTTCTAAGATAGAAGTCATCATTTTTCCTTCCACCTTTCTCTCTTTTGAACATTCCTATTATTGTGGAGCATATCACCTTCTTCCCAGTCATACATGTTTTTAACTTCAGTGTAAACCTTGACCCTTTACTTGCACTTCTTCCACATATGGAAAATGTCATCAGATATTGTTTCTTTCTACCTTCATAATACATTCTATACATTTTCTTTTCTTTGCTCACAGAGCCATCATCCTAGTTCAGATTCTCATCCCTTCTCAAGTGGAGTAGCACAAAACCTTTCTAATTGTTCTCTCTGTCTGAAGTCTCTTCCCATTCCAATCCATGATATCAAAATGATTTTTCTAAAGCACAGTTCTACCCATGCTACCTGCCTGCCCAATAAATCCTAGTAGGTTCCCTATAGCATCTAAGATCTCCCTGTGGTCCTTTCTTTGGCATTTAATGCTCTTCAAAACTTGCCTTCCTGCATACTTTATCCATTTACTGTTTTATGCATGTGACATCTCTGTATTTTTTCACTGGTTTCGTGCTTGGATTGCTTTCCCTTTTTACTTCCATCTCTTAGTTTCCTTCAAGATTAAGTTCAAATCCCATCTTATTTCATGAATCTCCTTCCCCTACCCCCACCTACTAGAACCTTTGAGATTACCTTCCACTGGCTGTTTTTATATGCCTAGTTTAATATATCTATAGTCTTCTCCATTAGAATGTATGCTTTTTGAGGACAGGGACTCTGCTTTTGTATCACCAGAACTTAGTGTCTGGCACACAGTAAGTGCTTAATAAATGATTGTTAACTGCCTGAGTAATAATTATATAACTAACCTTTATTATGTTAATACCTTAAAGTTTAATATTGCTATGGAGTTTTAAATATACTTTAAATGGAACATTTGGATATACATACATAATACTCTTTTATAGGAAATGTTTTTATAATGATTTTTTGTCTGTCTTAATACTTATTAAACTTGCAATTGCCAAATATGGTGAATTACAATAATGTTTAAGAGGCCATGTGCATAAATTTAAAAGAAAAAAAATTAAATACTTACATTATTCAGGTAAATGACTAAGACTGGGAGTTCTTTTATGGCCCAGAAAGGTTTTTCCTTTTTTCTTTCTTTTCTTTTTTTTTTTTTTTTTCATTTTGTTTATTTATTTGTTTATTGAAGCTTTTTATTTACAAAGCATATGCAACATTGACCCTTGCATAATCTTTTGTTGCAAATTTTCCCCTCCTTCCCCTCACCCCCTCCCCTAGCTGGAAGTAATCCAATACATGTTAAAATATGTTGAAATACATGTTAGATCCAATATATGTATACATATTTATACAATTATCTTATTGTGCAAGAAAAATCAGATCAAGAAGAAAGAAAAAAAAAAACTTAGAAAACACAATGCAAGCAAATAACAACAGAAAGAGTGAGAATGCTATGTGGTGTTCCACATTCTGTTCCTACGGTTTTCTCTCTGGGTGTAAATGGCTCTCTTCATCACTGCACAAATGGAACTGCTTTGAATCACCTCAGTATTGAAGAGAGCCACTTCCATCAGAATTGTTGTATAGTCTTCTTGTTGCTGTGTATAATGATCTCCTGGTTCTGCTCAATTCACTTTGCATCAGTTCATATAGGTCTCTCCAAGCCTCCCTAAGATCATCCTGCTGGTTGTTTCTTACAGAAAATAATATTCCATAGCATTCATATACCATAATTTATTCAGCCATTCTCCAATTGATGGGCATCCACTCAGTTTCTAGCTTCTTGCCACTAAGAGGGCTGCCACAAACATTTTTGCACATGTGGGTCCTTTTCCCTCCCTTAAGATCTCTTTGGGATATAATCCCAGTAGAAATACTGCTAGATCAAAGAATATGCAGAGTTTGATAACTTTTTGAACATAGTTCCAAATTGCTCTCCAGAATGGTGGGACCAGAACTGTTTTTTCAGATTGCTCCACAGCAATAGGAATGTTCAAAAGAGAGAAAGGTGAAAGGAAAGATGATGACTCTTTTCAAAAAACTTTCAATTAAAATTTTATATATTTTCATTTGTACCCTTTATAAAGAAGTAAACTTTAGGGTTTTTTTTAATATCTTAGCAATTTATAAAAAAAATTACAGCAATTTATAAGGGAATAAATTAGAATTTTAAAAATATTTTAGCAAGTTTGTTATAACAAAGGTAGCCCAAATGTTGACAAATTAATGTAATGTACTATTTTTTCTGGCTTTCTTTAATAATTACTTTTTGCATTTTATATTTTTATAATTTATTGGATTGCTATTTATGAGTCAGGTACCCAACTAAAATCTTAGTAGTAATATACAAGTTGCTTTGTTGCACATACAGTTAAAACACAGGTTTTTCTTAGCATACTTTTAATACATTGTCATTTTGTTGCCTGTTTCTCAAAGGTTGACTCTTAATAATATCTTTTCCTTGGTTTTCCAAAATATTTTGAAATCTGCCTTCAATTTCAGAATTGCTGAGATAATTAGAACTTTAATATTTAATTAATATGCTAATTTTCTACAGCAATAACAGGGTATTTGCTCCTATACTTAGTTGCCTTACTGTGGATATCACCATTCTAAGCATTTGCATTTTTGAAGGAAGCAAAAATTTGAATGTTTCACAGACACAAAAAGCATGTATATGCAGTATATCATGCAGCATGTAGGTATCAGATATACCATTTCATACAAATGAAAAGACTCTCACAAAATCCTACAATACAGTAGATGTTATATATTGACAAAAGGCCCAACATATAAGAATCAATCTTTCTCCATCCTGAATGAAGAATGGATATTCTTTTTACACTTTAATTTTTTATTGATCAAAATTCACAGTTTATTAAAAATAAACCGCATCACTTTAATATTATGTAATTCTGTATTTTGTCATCTTTGCCATTTTTTCTAGATGTGATATAATACTTTGTTTTGATTTGTATGAGAATGACTATTTCTGATGAGTTATAATTATACTTTGAAGGAGGGCAAGCTTGCTGAAGGGATCTAATTTTGCTATACATTGAAGCTATCTTTGTGTATCATTTTGTCATGCAGCTTCAAAGGGGAAAATAATTTAGGTCTGTTGAGAATGGAATTGTAGGCATATCGTACTACATCAGTTCTTCTATTCTGGTATATATATGGAATGTACACACACACACAAACACATACACACATACACACACATATACTTACACACACACACACACACACACACACACACACACACACACACACACAGAAAATCTGTTACCCTCCTCAGACTTCTCATACCCACAACATTGTATGCTGTCTTCCAGATATAAAAGTAACAACACTAAGATATATTTTTTAAAAGGTTAAATGTAAATTTTAGGAGCAAATCTTTTTTGTTTTATTAAATATAACACTAGTACTTTGTGCAGTAGTTTACTTCAACATTTGTACTTTTAGTTGAGGGTTAAAATTTATTATTTTGTGTCCACAAAATGTGTATTTAATATAGTTAGTTATCAATCAAAAGTTATAATGATCCAACCTTCAGTATGAGGGTCTAAGAGCTCACATAGACCCAGAGTGCAATTTGGAATATGATGCCATTTTAAAAGTATTTGCTGGTAGTAGTATAAGATTTTTTTCTAGGTCATTTGTTTTTAGGATTCTCAAATCTTTTTTATACATCGTTTTTTTTTTTTCTTTCTCTTTTGAATTCTACCTTATTTATTTACAAATAAGAGGAATTGTACTCTTTTATTCTGAGAGTCTGACACTAAGATCCTACTGTAGGGATTTACCTACTCAAGGTTATAACTTATGTTTGTCAGAGGCAGGATTTGCATGAAAGATATCCTGACTTTCTCTTTACTATGTCATATTACTTCTCATGAGGAAAATGGTGAGAAAATATTTTATAGGATGGATTTAGAACTGGAAGGAACCTTAGGAGCCATCTTGTCCAATCTTTTCATTCTTCAAATGAGGAAACAGAGGTCCAGAGAGATAACTTGAATTGCTCACATTTATATAGGCAATATGTGTCAGAGGCAGGATTTGTACCCAGGGCTGCTGACATCAAATCCAGTGTTTTCCCACTATAATATATTGTCTCTGCTCTCTACAGAGAGCAGGGCATTGCAAACTTTCCTGCAGAGTCCATGTTTGGTTGTGATCAGTTGTGGTAAGGCCAGATATGTTACTTCAAAATTTCTCCATGCCAAATAAAATTTTAGGAGGACAGTGTAGGAGGCTTCTCTGACGTATTCCCAGGCAGAGAAGTGAGAATTTGCTCAGTAAGAGTCTAGATATTTAGCTAGAAGGCATAACTGCCCTTAATTGCTTTTTTTATGTGTTTTAGTTAAAAAGAATTTTGGATGTTTTCTGCCTCTTTAATTTAAGATTAATTATTTAAATTTATCAGCCAATCAGGTGTATGGCTAATTTTAGACAAATAGGGCATAATGTAATTATTGTAAATTTTTAAAAAAAGTATTATCGAGGCTCATGTGTGCACACACACACACAAGCATACATATACATATAAAATGTGAAAGTGTCTCTCAGTTAAATACAAATTTCTACATTATGGTCCCAAGCACCTTCAAGAGATGATGCTCTTGCCTCATCTGGCCCTGAAAAAGAAATAATTTCTACTTAAAACACTACTGACTATGTGCTTTATGTATATGTTATAGTTATAAAGAAAAAGTAATGGAGCATATAGAAATTCTGAAATATTTTACTTCCACAAAACCAGAATATGTTCATAATCACATTATAATACTAATATTATAACTTTACATATATCATGCATATTCTGCCAAGCCAAATAAAATTGTGCCATTTGAAATACTTTGCTTTCCCACATTCTTCTAGTGATAGAAAAATATGCTCAGTGGCAAAATTTGTGCATGTTATAGTGAAGGATTTTTTAATGTCTGACATGTCTATTCTTAGCCTAATGGTATATTTATTAAGTAACTTTGAAAATATATTTTTAAAAATAGCCTTATAAATGAAAGACAATTTATCACTTTGTCAAATTCAAAAAAATATCTATTTGCTATAGTACTACTTGTCAATGATGACAGCAGTTATTGGCAATCAGTGAGCATTAATTACTCTTTTGTATCAAAACTATGCTAGAAAGTACATTGGTTGAAAATTCTAGTGTTGGCATAATTAAATTGACTAATGTGAGTAGATATTATGATCTTCGTAATAGGATATGATCTTTGTAGTAACTAAGGCAATTATACCAATTTTCAATACAGCATATATAATTTTGAGCATTTCTTCTTTAGAAAAGTAAAACAAAAAAGAATCTTTGACTACTGGCATTACTAGTTTGACTACACTGTCTACATAAAAAATAAACAGAATAAAAAATTCCTCATATTTGATACTTTATGCATTAGTGAATTTGATCATTTGTTTCACACGGTTCTGTTGGAAATACTTTGTGTGACTTTAGCCTTTTCCTTACAGTCATTTCTAACAGCTTTGGCTAAAACACAGAATTTGGTGGTTTCTATCATTGAAATTGGCCCGAGTTTTCATCCCATCACTAAAAAACAAAAAACAAAAAATAAAACATTCTAGATGGCACAAATGTTTCGGTGGTAGCTCTAGATAGATACAGATACTGGACCAGTGATTTTGTGGGAAACTCTACAATTTGGAATATTCTCTATGACTTAAGAGTTGATAACTTAACACAACTTAACCTTAGTTAAGTGATTTGTGCAGTGTCCCAGAGTCAGTATGTGTCAGAGTCAATACTTGAATTCATGTTTTCCTGACTTTCAGGCCAGTTCTTTTTCCAGCCTCTTATCCTAAGATATCAAACATTATTCTCCTCTTAAAGAATTATGGCATTTGGAAATTTCCTAAATTATATAAACTTTAATATTAATAAACCTCTTGCTGAGAATGTAGTAAGCAAGAGTGAGATCTAACAAAAGAATAGCCTGAATGCTACGCTGCTATCCACAATATATTAAAAGAAAAGAAGAATGTCTCTGGTTTGTAGAGTTGAAGGATTTATGAAAAGATGTGGATAAGACACATGGGATGAACTGGAGGTAAAAGAAGCATCTATAGTTAAAAATCACGACTCAGTTGAAATATGAAAATAGATGTTTCATGACATTTGAAACATATCAAGACTTATATATTTTGACATCCAAGTTACATTATTTATATGACCAATACATAATTATATTATTATGACATAGTGATTGCCATGACATATTTCCAAAATTAGTAGCTTCTTCCCATTTTTATGATTTTCAAAATTTGTTTTTTAATCATATTTATGCTGGAAATTTTGTTTCCTTATTCAAAAGAGTCAACCTTTTAAAAAAAATTGGTAGTATTAATTGAACATATTTATTGAGCATGTAATATATGCAAGGTATTATGTGGGATATAAGAAACAGTAAAACAAAAAAAAAAGCTTTCACAAAGCTTTTGGTTAAGTAGTCGATCATATTAATGAAGTGCATAAGAGCTAATAATCTAAAATATGCTTTTCCTAAGATAACCATAATTATATTATGAAGGCATTAGGAATAAAATTTCAAATTCAGATTGTTGGTTATATATTTCTGGAGCTCCTAGAATCTCACACAGTGCTGAGTATGATATATAACAGTATATGGTGTTGGTTTGAAGTGAACTTATGCAGCAAAATATAACTATTGTGTTCTTTGTTTCAATAGATGATATAATTACTTTCCATTTGCTTCACAATTTCACAAAATTAGTTTTAACTTAATTAGTTAAATATTATTGATAATTATTATAATTTGGTAATTGATATAATTTGATTTTTGCATATTCTGCCAATAATTCTGGTGAAATTAACCTGAGACATTATATACATTCTTTGAAAATGTATAGTAAAAATGTAGTAATTGTAGTTGTAATTGTTAGTAAAAAACAAAACAACAAAAAACCCCACAAAAAGTGTACTACCATAGCAAAAATAAAAAAGCTTGATTTAAATTTTGAGAAATAAACATGGTTGCTAGAAAACAAACTCAAAAGTTCTTTCTGAAAGATAAACACCAATTTTCAAACCACAGTGACATGATGTTGGAGAAGACAACTTGGGAGGAAATTACAGCTTATTTTCAGAGATTTTAAATGTCTTCTAAAGGACCTCAGGTGACAAGAGGAAGAACAATTAATCAGAATAGTAGAGAAGATCTTTGATCAATATAAGAGAACAATTTCCATCAATTAGAACTGTTCAGAAGTAGAATGGTCTTTGAAAGATAAAAGAATTTACCACTGTTGGAGTCCAGCTTTTGTAGTGATGAAGAATGTGACAACATGGGGGGGGGGGGGCAGGTAGAGAAGTCCTGATTATGGACTCTTCAAAGTTTATTGATCAGAGACACAACATATATACCTTAAATGCTCATAAGTTTGATACAAAGTATACTCTTTTAAAATTCCTACAGCCTAACAAAATTCTACTATGATGTAGATGATTAAACCCGTTAAGCCCTGGATCTTGGTTATTTAGACAGAAATGTAAATAGTTGAGATATGCATCAGAGTAAAATTTATTATACCATTATCTTAGGTATCTTTCTCCCAAATACCTTTAGTCTCCTTGTGAACATTCTTTCCTATCCTAAATCCAAAGGTTTAGCTTTTAATCCAAAGAGCAGTGTTTGCATTTTGTTTCAGTCACTAGATTATTTATTATATTGACAAACAGTCTCTGCTATTTCATTAAGGGAGTTTTGGTGAGCCAAGTTGTTGTAAGACTCAAAACATGGAATGGAGTCTTATTCCTGGCCCTCTACAACGAATATTGCAGGCTTTAAGAAGCTTGACAAATTATTAAAGGTTCATGTTAGATTAAATGACTTTGAGGACACCTCCATCACTGATATTCTACAATGAGTACTCTAGAGTTAACCTGGCCTTAAGACATCTGACCCTGACTGAATCACTTAACCTATTTACCTTAATCCATTGGAGAAAGAAATGGCAAGTGATTCCAGTATCTTTGCCAAGAAAACCCTGTAATGTTCTTCTCTAAAATATAATGTTCTCCAGTAGCAGGTTTGTTGGGGGGGGTTTCTGGGATCAGCCTTAGTTTCAGTTCACTTCAAATGCAGCCAGGGATTAAAAGTCCAAATCCTTTACTGTCTCTTTCCAAATCTTATCTCCTTCACTTGGGGCTCGGCTAGTTTTCTGGAGGCTTTCCCGATTTTGGTTTCAGTGTTCTCCACAGGATATCCTGCCACCACTTCTCTGTCTTCCTTTGTTCTGCCCGACTTGTGAATCTTTTGGACTGAATCCTGGCTCTGAATCTCCTGAAGTGCATCCTGGTTGAGGCTCCTAGCTTACATAGGCTCTCTTAAAGGTGTGAATCTTGTGGAATTGTAGTAAATACTAAGTACATCTAGAGAACTGTTAAGCACCCTGCTAAACAACCATTGTCTCTATCAATTCCTCTGACTTAGCACCTTGTAAGAATTCTAACAAAACCTCATGCACAGTATGCCATGCTGTGGTCATGAAGAGTCTATATGACTTAATAACAACTGAGAATACAGAACAGTGAAAAGTGAAGTTTTTTTTTTTCCTTACTAGTCTATAAAAGCATAGTTTATTATCCACCTAGGAGCACATGAAATACAACAAAATAAGTCCATAAGTATTTTTATAGCATTCCTAAACTATAATGTCTGGACTAGTTCCCTGGAGGGCCTCAAGATTAATCAGAGTCAGGATCAGTCAAAGTCCTTAGTCTTCAGAGGGAGAAATGAAGGAGGCAGGCAAGCTGCCACATGGCTTGCCAAAGATATATCCTGGATTCTGGAGTCCGGAGTCTACAGCCTCTCTGCTCTTTCTCTTGCAGCCAAGTGACTCCTGACTTCTCTCCCTCAGCCCTCCAATCCTTGCCTATGATTACCTCCCCACTACACATTCAGCAAGCACCAATGGTGAGGAGAGCTATCACGTCATCATTTTATTTAAATATATGTATATGGAGCCATTATCTCACATTAAATAGGTAATTAGCCTATTAATTAATTAGCCTAATTAATCAGCCTATGTCTGATTCAAGCACACCTTTTCAGAGTTTCAGCCCTCTACATCTCCTCCTTTCTTTTATTTTAAAACACAGGCAGTTATGCCCTCCCTGACTTCTCAGGGAGGTGAGAACCCCCAAAAAGAATGATCATGCCCTCCCTGACTTCTTAGGAAAGGAGATGAAAACACTAAAAAGGAGGTGATCTCACCCTCTCTGACTTCTCAGGAAGAGAAATGAAAAACACCAAAAGGGTGTCAAAACAGATATTGTTAGAGGTTTCTGGTCTGAAGTGTCTTACTAGAAACAGGTATACACAAACATAGCAATAAAGTACAGGCTAGCAGTGACGACTCTCCCCATAGCCAATCATGGCTCAATGTGGTATAACAAACATGAATTGTACATGTAAGTAGTGATATGAATCAACATGGTATTGTAAAAGATTTCCAGAAGTCCTAGAAGGAGGGTATGTAGACAACAATCACACATACTCCTCCTTTAACAACCAAGAGATAAATCCAAAACCAATCTATTGTCCATTACTTGAACATTATTTATTCCATTACGTGTCAGGGAATTCAATGATCTCTGCAAGTTTTTGAAGTCCTGCAATACTCATTAACAATTTTTGATGTCCATGAGTCAATTGCCATAACTGCCATGCTCTTTCAGTGGTGGGCACAATCAGAGATGGAACCACCCGATGTTTCTTGGGTCTTCTTTGTTTCAAAGGTCTGCTCCATCTCTCTTAAATGGATAAGGCGAATACGGCTTGTTGGCACCCATCTGATTCCTTCTCCACTGTAAAGATACAAGCAAACCCTCTCCCCCAAGCAGTTAACCTATCTGGTCTCTTCCATTCACCATTTTCTGGGTCTCTCCACATCACCTGGTGATTATCTAAAGATAGCGAAGCTGCTCACACTGGGTTATAAAGCCTGTCTGACAGAGCCAGTGCATCTTTATCAAAAATCAAGAAATTAATTGTACAAAGAGCTAAATTTAAAAGTTCTCTAGGGTTATCTATGGCTCCCCCTTTCTTTTGTTTTTGGAGGAGCATCTTGATGTCTCTGTTTCTCCTCTCTACTATTGCCTGTCCTTGAGGATTAAAAGGTATGCCAGTAGTGTGTAAAATCTTATAGTGTGCACAAAATTGTGCAAAATGTTTAGAAGTATATGCGGGTCCATTATCTGTTTTGACTGCTTGTGGCACATCCATAATTGCAAATGCTTGTATAAGGAATTCAGTGACCACTTGGGCTGTCTCTTTTGCTGCTAGTATTGCAAAAGTAAATCTTGAAAAGGTGTCTACTACAATGTGCATGAAAGACAGATGACTAAAAGATGTATAATGGGTCACATCTATTTGCCAAATTTCATTGGGTCTCAAACCATGAGGGTTCTTCCTTGGAGGGAGTGTAGGAGCATGGAAAGGAAGGCAAGCTGTACAGTCTTTTACTAGGCTCATAGCTTCCTCTTTTGTTATCCCAAATTGTAAATGTAAAGCTTAAGCAGCCTGATATTTAGAATGAAATTCTTGGGCTCCCTGAAATAAAAGAGTATTGACTAACATGGTTAGAAGGCTATCTGCCTTTGAATTACCATCAAAAATAGGACCTGGAAGTCCACTATGTGAATGGACATGCAATCTTACCTGGATGCTTTCTCACTTGCTCTTGAAGTTCCTTAAAGAGTGATATATATTAGAGGCTACAAATTTTATTTGGACTGTGGCAATTCTTTGTACCATATCTACTGAATAGTCCAAATCAGATGTTATATTTATATCTCCAGGATAATAAATAAGAGCTAAAATGATTGCATACAATTCATTCTGCTGAGTGGACTGAAAAGGAGTTCTGACTACTCTCTTTATAGTTAAGTCATGAGAATATACAGCACAAATGGTATGTTTGGATGCATCTGTAAAGATAGTCGGTCCTTTAAGAGGGACCTTAGAAAACTTTTCTTCAAGAATCCATTGCCAATTATATAATAGTTGGGTTATCTTTGATGGAGACCCATATGTAAAATTTGGAGCTGTGGCCAATAAAATTTGCCATTCTGGGATGGTTTCACAGCATACATTAATTTGTGCATTTGTATAAAAGGTGTATATCTTGTCAGGTCTTATCCCAGATAATTGTACTGCTCCCTTAATGGCTTTTAATAAAATTCTAGCCACAAGCACTGGGTAAGGAGTAAGGCTTTGTTCTGCTTGTGCTGGGAGGTTCACCCACTCTATCACACTGTCTCCTTGATCAAGGACTACTTGTAGGTGCCTCTTTTGTAGTAAAAACCTATATTTCCAAGGGTTTTTGAATGACTCAACTACATTGGATAAAGCCAATTCAACTTCTTTCAGTCTCTTGAGCTTCTTTTGTAAGCTGGCATGGTGAGTTTAAAGTGCTGTTTCCCCTTAAAATGTTATATAATGGTTGTAATTGATAGGTAGTCAAGCCTAATACTGGACACATCCATTGGCTATCTCCTATCAATTTCTGAAAGTCATTTAAGGTGTTTAGCTTCTCTGTTCTTAAGGAGAGTTTCTGTACTGTAAGCACCTTAGGATATATTTCATATCCTAAATATTGAAAAGGAGCATGTCTTTGAATTTTTTCTGGAGCTATGTGTAATTTGTAGTTTCTTAGTGGTTCTATGGTGTTTTGTAGACATGCCTCTAACATTTCTCAGGTGCACATCCCAATATATCATCCATGTAATGTAATAACATTACTTTTGGAAATGTTGTTCTTACTGGACAAAGAGTAGCAACAACATACATTTTACACATAGTAGTACATTTTCATTCCCTGTGGCAAAACTGTCCATTCATATCTTTTATAAGGCTCAGCTAAGTTCACGCTGGGCACTGAAAAGGCAAATCTTTTCATATCCTCCTTATCTAGAGGGATAGAATAGAAACAATCCTTAATGTCTATAACCCACAGAGGCCATTCTCTAGACAACTGAGTAGGAGATGGAAGTCCAGGCTGAAGAGTTCCCATAGTTCCCACCTTTTCATTTACCTTTCTTAAATGTCAACATCCTCCATTTTCCAGATTTCTTTCTTACAACAAATACTGGGGAATTCCAAGGACTAAGAGTAGGTTGTAAGTGTCCTTGGTCAAATTGCTCCTGAACTATATGTAATTAGGCCTATATCTAATAAGGGATTTCGGGTTCTCTCTTCAATCACACCCAGGTAGGTTTTTAAGATTGCTTGTGTGTATATAACATACCAGTAAAGTTTCTGGAGGACTGGACATGAGGACTGGCTCCCAAGGCACCTGCCAACTCCATAGATATTCAAGCCTATCTATGATTTTGAGAGGAAGAGGTGAAGAGAAATGGGGCTGAAGCACATGAATGCAGAGAAATGAGAAAAACTGCTTGAGTCCATATGATTTTGGTGGAACTTCCAGGGCACAAAAGAGAAGGATCTTAAGTGAGTTAAAGGAAGGGTGGGTTGGAATCAGAATATGGAGAACTTTCAGGGCTAGTTGGTATTTTACATGAAAGGTAAGTGAAGCCACAGAAGCTTGACATGGTCGGACCTGTGTTTTAGGAATATCAATTCTGGAAGCTGCAGAAGGTAAAGGGTAGGAAGAGAAGGCCCAGTGATAGCGGACAAGTACTACCCAAGCTGCCTCGTGGAGGAGGGGTTAGATATTTATGATGGAAGGGATGGGGGAGAGGAAGGAGGAAGGACTGCAGCCTTCCCAAGGCAGACAGGACTACCTGGGGGGAGGGAGATCCCCTCAGGAGTGTCACCTCGCTGCTTTCTTTGGGGGGCATGGATTTCCCCAGAAAGCTGCTGGGCTCCCTTCCAGCCCTGCAGTCCTGACGCCTACATCTATTTGTGAGTTGTGCGTGCGTGGGTTTTTGTAGTTGTTGCCATTTTTGTTTTTCAGGATTTGGGGGGTTTTCCTTGTATTCTCTAGAGCCCGGTCGGTAATTTTAGGAGGATGAAAATCTCAAGGTTCTTGAACCCTCGCTGTCTGATTCCCTGAAGTGAGGGCAGACTATCCCGGCGGGACATGTTTCTACGTCTCCCGATATCCACCGGTTCATCTGGAGAAATCTGGTCCACGTCTTCGCTCTTTTGTCTCCGCCTTTTTCTCCCCTTCTAGGTTATCGCTCGCGCCAAGAATGGTGCAGTACCGTACTCTTTCTGGCGAACGAGGGCACCGAGGAAGCAGGGCGGAGCTTTGTCTTCTCCACCTCCGGAAGAGCTGACAGCGACTCCGCGCGGCTCTTTCCCCAGGACTCCGCCTCTTCCGGTTGACCCGGGGGGACGTGCAGACGTACGTAGTAGGCGGTGGCATTCTCAAGATGGCTGCGCCCGCAGTGTTGCCGTTAACTGAGAAACCCAAGTAAGCGGGGTTGAGGGACTGGAGAGGGAGCGCCCTCGGGAATCGCTGTGAATGGCTGGGAGGGAAGAAAGGAGGCCCCGCGCCCGCTCCCATCGTTTGCCTTCTCCGGCACGGGGCGGGAGGTCGGGGCCAGGATGAGGACCGGGAGGCCTGACCAGAAACCCTGAGCCACAGCTCCCGAGGGCGGGAGGGGGGCGTGGGACCCCTTGGCAGGGCCACCCGAGTGACCCTGAGCGTGTCTTCCAGCCACAAGAAGTACCGAGCTGCTTTGAAGAAGGAGAAACGCCGCAGAAGGCGGCAGGAGCGAGCTAAGTTGCGAGACTCAGGTAATGGACATCCCGCCCTCACCTGCGCTGTGGGTGGGTGGGAGGAGGGCCCCGACATCTCCCCCTTTGCCCAGCAGCCTGTTGAGGTTACACGGTCAGCTCCGTCCCCAGTCTGGAGAGAGCTCTCTCACGGACAGATAGGAAAACTCCGCTGCCGGAGAGATCGGCGGCCTTCTCGGTGTGATCCGTGCGTTGTCTCCTTAAGCAGAGTGATGATCACCTCCAGCGCTTGGCGCGATGTCGTCGCCTTACCTCCCACGCGTTCTGTCCCGTGTCCCCAGTGGGTTGGGCGGGTGCTCAGTGAGTGTTTGTGGATAATCCCTTCAGCTTCTGCTGGCCGCATGTGTGGCGGGGAGAATTGGGGAATTCCGCAGAATACCTGCTTCCAACGCTGCATTAATCGTGATTCCTTGCGGCCGGGTCATCCGAACTGCCTGAGCACTTAGAGAGACCTTAGGAGAGTTGGTGTAAGGAAAGTACTTTGTACACAATCAAGTAAATTTAAATATAGACAACCATTTGTTATTGGAATAATAAGCGGCAGCTATTGTGAACTTACTCTCTTTGATCTGTGAGGGTACCGAATGAAGCACAAGAAGTTACTAACTCGGCACAAGTAAGAGGTAGTGAGATTATGAAAGGTGGTGGAGATGTTATCTCTGAACGGTGAGGATACAGATGGAAGCCTAAGAAGTGGATGTTTAGAGTCCAAGGTAATGGAGTTAAGCAAGAATAAAATAGCCTTTGAGGATACAGAATGAAGCACAAGAGGCTAATGACTTTCCAAAGTAATAGAAATAGGGACAAGTTTAAAATGAAACTCTCCTGAATTCCAATTCCAGTTTTCTTAAAGTTCCTGTGGCATTGTTCAGATTCTTAAATATTTTATTTATGTTAGACTTGGAGAACCATTGTTATCACCCAATGTGGTATTTATGTTCTCCTTGCAAAGCCAGATAACATAGTTGATAATCGAATGTCGATCAAAACTAATTATTTGAAATCCACAGATAATACATGAAATTTAAGTCAGTCATTTAAATCTTCCAATCTAAAGTTTTACAAGCTTTGTTGTGGAAAAATGTTCTGAATTTTGTTTTGGATAATTTTACTTAATGCAACTTCAATCATTCTGATTTTTTTCAGTTGTTATAACAGGGAATACTTACAAGAATCTGGAATTACATATGGCTTTAAAAATAGGATTTTAATGTTGAAAACTCCTCTTTTAAAAAATTATTAACCAGGTGATTGAAGTTGTTTTTACTTCCACTTGGTTAAATTGTAAAAATCATCTCCTTTAGCTGAAAGAAATGGTATCAATAATTTCTTCTGGAGCGATTTCAGTGAATAACCAATACTTTGCCTTTAAAAAAAATACAGGATTTGAACATTTCTTGTAAATATTTTAATTTCTTCTTGATGACCTAATAATTGAAATTCAACTAAGAAATTCTTGAATCATAAGAAAAATACAAGACATAATTTAAAGATGGAATATATAACTGGTTTAAAGATATGCCTTAGAAAACATCCCTTATTGTTCTGCATATATTGGATCATAAAATTTAATTTAGAAATTTGAATTTAAAACTGAAATTTCATAGATAATCTAGTCCAATTGCCTTATTTTATAGAAGAAACTGAAGCCAGTGGAGGTTAAAAGATTTGCTCATGGACAGACAGGTTTTGTCAAGATTTGAGCCCAGGTCTTTTGTCTCCAGATCTAGTGCTCTTTCCATTACAAAGTAATATGACACTACAGTAAGCTCCTTGCTTTTGCTGTCATTACTTAATACTTAAGCTGGTTTTGAGTGGAACAAAGAGAACCATATATTATATTATCATAAGTAGACCATTACAAATTATGTAGAATTGCTGGTGAGTCCCATTGCAAAGGTCAATTTTACTATTCTGTCTGGATGCCTCTTTCTTCCTTGTTTTCATTTTTTTTTTTCCTCAGACACCTATATTCTCTTACTGTTGTCCATGTGATTTATAATTGTTTCAGACACCTGATTGTCTAACCCTAATGTATTTTTGGTTTCTATAGCTCTCTTTTTATACAGACTCTTCTTTCCTAGCTTTTGGACCATCAATGCTGGGCAAGGATAGGGCAAGCTCAGTGAACCTCTTTTCAGATGTCCAGCCTTTTACTGAACTGGCTTGCCCTTTTTTTTCCCTCCCTCAATTTCTCCAAATATCCTCTGAGTTCATTATGGTTAGGCTGTCCTTTGATCTTCTATTCCTCTAGACCCTGAGTAATTCTACTTTTCTTTACAAATTAAGGAACTTTTCTCTGTAAGTCAGCAATTACCTTAATAAAGAGTTATTATTGTTGATCCAGACCTCTATTTCACTGACATAAGGAACTGTGTAGATAAGGAAACAAAAGCAAATTGACAACTCATTTGCAATTTATGGTCTTAGAGAAACATGAAGTATTAAGTGGCTTGTTCATCTTCTTATAGCTGAGGGAATTGGGGGGGAGGGAATGCAATTAGGTACAGTGGATAGAGTGCTGGTCCTGAAGTGAGGAAGACTCGAATTTTCCCAAGTTCAAATCCAGATACTTAATAATTGTCTGACTCTGGGCAAGTCGCTTAACCCTATTTACCTCAGTTTCTTCACCTGTAAAATAAGCTGGAGAAGGCAGTGGTTAACCATTCCATTATCTTTATCAAGAAAACCCAACTGGGGTTTTGAAAAGTTGTTCAGACATGATTTAACAAGTAAAAGTGGAATTTAAATGCAGGACTTCCTGACTCAAAATTAGTTCTCTATCAACATAATTTTTTAGCATATTTTAAATGTGTCATCTGGAAGTAGAAGATAGTGTGGGCTCAAATCATTCCTTAGATTCTTAGCTATGGGAATGTTGACAAGTTGGAATAGTCCTCTGAGCTTAACTCTTTAAGATTCTAAACTACAATTCTAACTCAAGACTAGGTTTCAATCTGATCATTGGTGGGAGTTTCTCTTCTTGGATTTCCCACATCACTGAAATCCCTGGTATTCAATCTGTTGATGGATTATCACTGCTTATACAATCCATAGATACACAGTTATGTTTAGTTCTTAAGAAGCCATCAAAAGAAAACCAGTTCAAGAAATAGTAAGGCTTTTTAATTCTCATCTACCACTAGTTCTAAAGCTCCAAAGTTTCTTTAGAGTTAAATGAATTTTCTCTATGATGAATTGTATAGGGTTGTAGGATCATAAACCTAGAGCTAAGGATCAGAGGCTATCTAGTTGATGTCCTCATTTTACAAATTAAGAAACTGAAATCCAAGTGACTTTCCCAAGGTTATAATTGGCAAGCATTAGAGACAGTAGTAAAATTTCAAACCAGTTTTGCTTGCAATAGGAAATGACAAAATAGCCTTTTCTTCCATAATGAAGAAAAACCATTCTTGTTTTAAAATTAAAAACAAAACAAAACAAAACAACCCAAAAACTTAACTTAGAAAAGATGCATGTGATAATAGACTTAAATGTTAGGGATTGAAAGTTTTTCATTCCTATAAATTTAATCAACCAAATGATTATTTACACCAGCACTGTTTAAAAATATGGTTAAATATTTGGAATAACAGGTTGTTGATTAAATTGTACAATATTGTGAACTCAAATTTGAATTTATGGATAGAAGAAAACTTTTTTATTAACCCTTTTATCATGATTGGTAATTAAACATTTTTCCCTCTGAATTAATATGTGAATGATTTAAGAAAAGATGTGAGCTCGTAGGCATTTAAGTCAACTATTCCTATTCCCTCAGGACTATCACAGAAAGATGAAGAGGAAGATGAATCCATTGTTGAACAACTGGAAGAAGAAGAAAAACAGTTAGAAGCTGAAAGGTTAGTAGTGATGAAAAACACATTAATTTAAACAGTAGAAACTTTAACACTCTTATTATGGGATAGGATACACCTACTGTAAAGCTCATAGCCTTATATATACCAGCTTTTTTGTTGGTAATTATACTTTGGGGAAGCATCCAGTAATTTAGAAATTGGAACAGTAAACTTGTGTCTTTTTGGAGACTGATCAAATGGTCCCTTTAAATACCAGGGTAAGGAAAAATATATTCTACTCTTGAAGAACTGACAGTGAAGTCTTCAAGAGTAAGATGGAAGGGGCAGGGTGGTGTGTGGGAAAGAAGAGGGGTGACTTATATTCTACTACAGACAAGATATAAATACCTTGAAACATATAAATTAGATAAAAAGTAGATGGAAAGTAATCTGAAAGACTGAGGTATTAGCAACAGGGACAGCCCCGACTGGACTCCTGCAAGAAGAACTTTGAGCTAACTCTTGAAAGAGTCAAGGAAACACAGAAAAACAGAGAAAAAGATAAAGGGGTTGGGACATTCAGTGCAAAGACATAGAGATGAGTAATGGAATATGTTGTTTAAGGAACAGTGGGATAAGATACCTAAAAATCCCTTCCAAAAACCTGCAAACCCTTTATATTTCATTCTGGAGGTAATAGAGTGCTACACAAGCTCATTGAATAATGGTGGTATATAGGCAGACTTATACTTTGTTAAAAACAGAAAATTAAAAACCTTAGCAGCTGAATAGAGTATAGATTACAGTAGGGTGAGATTGTCAAAGATGATTAACACCTGCTCTGTTTTAGGGTAATGACAGTGTGAGCACAGAAGTGGGGATTAAGAGATGCGAAGGAGAAACAGTTGTCAGTAGATTGGTCAGTTAGTAAGCATTTATTAAGCATCTACTCTGCCAGACACCGTATTAAGTATTGGGATTGGATGCCTGGGGTAAATAGGGATTGAAGGACAACACTGAGGTATGAGGCTGGTTGACTGGAAGGATGATTATGATATCAGCAGTAATAGGGAAGTTCAGAAGCTTTAGGAATTCTGGAACTTTAGTGGGAAAAAAAAAATCTGTTTTGCACTTGTTAAACCTTAAAAATGCCTATGAAATATCCAGTTTAAAGTGTCTAAGAGATATTTGGAGATGCAAGACTCCAATTCATCCATTTTCTTATATTAATGTTACTGTTTCTAATTCTCCAGCTAATTAATTGCCAAGTTCTTTTGATTCCATTTTTGTAATAGCTCTCCTGTCCAATCCTTTTTATTCCCATAACTAGCACTGTAGTATTGTCTTTGATTATTTGTTCTGTACCTAGCATGCTATCTGGTATATAATCAATGCCCCATAAATGCTTGTTGAATATAACTTGATAGTATTCATCTAAATGGTTTAATAATTTATTTCTCCTAATCTATTGTTCGTAATTAATTTTCCTTTTGCATGTCTATATTAGTGGCTTCTAAATACCTATTGAATTAAATTGAAACTCCTTATCTAGGTACAAGCTGCTATTTTCTTTTTCAATCTTATTTTATATAATTCTATTACTTACCATCTCCTATACAATGTTACCTTTTATCATTTCCCAGATCTTGAATATCTTATCCAACAGATCGGAATGTCTGTTAATTCTTACCCATACTTTAAATTGAAATTGAGATTTCTCCATTGAATAGTTCCTCATTTTCCCAATATTCAGTAATATACCTTCCAAGACCATTAAAGCACTTGGTACCTCTTTTAGTTATCATGTGTATTTTCATACTGTCACTTTTATCTACATATCACATTCCTAAGTAAAACAGTGATTTCTATGAGAGTAGGGAATGAATGCATTCACTACTACATCCCCTACAGCTAAATAATGTTGTTGACCCTTTAAAATGTTGCATAAATGACAGTTTGTTTTTATGAGTATTTGATTGTATTGGCAGGCAAAAATTACATGAGGAGTGGTTACTGAGAGAACAGAAGGCTCAAGAAGAATTTAAACTAAAGAAGGAAAAGGAAGAGGCAGCAAAAAGACGACAAGAAGAAGAAGAGGTATAGTACTAATCAAAACCAAAATGATTATCAATTTAAACTCAGCTAGTGTTTATTTATAATAGTTTTAAAAATTGAAATGAGAATTAATATTTTTAACTTAGTTTATATCTACTTTACCCATTTGTTTAGACTTTTATGTACATTTGCATTTCTTGATGTATTATTCTAAAGCTCCCCTTACTCCCCCCCCTTTTTTTTTTAAAAGAGAAAGATCAAAGAAGAATGGGAAGAACAACAAAGGAAAGAGAAACAGGAAGAAGAACAGAGACAACAGGAGAAGAGAGACAGAGAGGTGATTCCACTCCTAGGAGGATAAACGCACTGCGTATCCTCTTACAGTATCACATAGAATAGATGATGGGCATTAAGAATAAGCTTTGGAAATAAAATTCTGAATCTTGCTTTAAGCTTTAGATTTGCATATAAAATGGAACTCACTATTAGGCTAATCTTTAATGTATGTGTGATAGTAGAAATGACTTCAGTAACATAGTGATATAGTAATATTCCAGTAAATTATCTTTTCAAGAGAATATGTATTTTACTTCTTCCAGAATTTTATTTCATATCAGATTTGATAATTTCTATGACAGTTCAGCAAATATGTGTTTATTTGTATGTATTTTACATATGTAAATATGTACATATGTCTACACGCATGCATATATATGTATATTTAAATTAGATGAGTTGTTAGAGGAAATTTTTTTGAGGGGGGAGTGTCAGATTTAGATTGCTTAACAATTCAAAATAGTAATAACCAATTCTGGCTATTGTTTAATTTCTTTAAGAAAATTGGTATTGTACCTTTTTTAAACTTTTGACTTGGATATCTTGCTGCTGCTCCTTAACAGTGTGTTTATTCAAAAGATGTCACAGCTCATCTTTCCTTGACTGGTTCATCAGGATGTATCTTTTCTATAAATTATTGAGCGGGAAAAGATAGAATTGGGTAGTAAAGGGTATTAAATGGGATAAAATAAAAATTGTGGTAGATCCTTGGTTTTTTGATTATCAGGGTAATTTACAACGACAGCACTAAATACTCAGATTCAAGTATTCCCTTTTTTTAAATAAAAGCACGTCACTGCTTGGTAATGATACCTTTTATGTTAAAATTCAGTCAGATTCTAGGCTACAAATTGCTATAAAAAATAATTTCAACTTTATTGATCACTAAAAACTCATGTGTATTATTTTACTTGTATGTAGTCCTGATAGAGCATTCTTTGATTTCTAAAATTGCAAAGGATAAAGCTATCTGGTCAATTCTAAGTATACCACTGATCTTCCATAGAGAACAGTGGGAAATCTTTGCATTTTGTAACACAAAGTTCTGTAAGCAGTATTTGACAAGGACCAGATGTGGAAGAGAGCTTTACAGATCATCTGTTTAGGAGCCCTCATTTTACAGATGAGGAAACTAAGGCTGGGACAGATGAAGATATTTAGTTCAGATCACAGTAAGTAGCAGAACCAGAAATCAAATCCAAGTCTTTTGATTCCCAGTGGCTCCTCCTTCCTTGAACTTCTTTAGAAGCATGAGCAGAACTTACACAGAAGTTCTAATTTTGTGCTTAAGAAAGAGTTAGGGCACACAGAATTTCATTACAACCAAAGAAAACAGTCAAAGAAGCTGTGATAACAGGAAGTACCCATTTCAACAAACATTAAGAATCTAGTATTTACTTAGATCTTGTGGGAAATTCTAAGGGAATTATAAGATTCATATAGAAAGAGTGACTGAGAAGAAGGTTAAAATATTGACAGAAATAATATAGTATGAGGCAGTGTGAGAAACAGTGATAAAGTGAAGTTTCTCTCAAAGAACAGGAAAAGGAAAAGTGAACTTTTTGGAATATTTTAAGATTTGTTCTAAAATTGGATAATTGTACTTTTTATTGAATACTTTTATACATCACTTGAAAGCATTAGAGGAAATCTCTTGTACAGGTCCCCTATACATAACCTTAGGTTATATTTTTGTTTTGTCCTTTTTTTTTCCTGAGGCAATTGGGGTTAAGTGATTTGCCTAAGGGCATGCAGATAGGAAGTATTAAGTATATGAGGTCAGATTTGAACTCAGGCCCTCCTGACTTCAGAGCTGGTGCTTTATCCACTTCAACATCTAACTGCCCCTTGTCCTTCATTCTTTAAGAGGTCCATGACATCAGAGAAATGATACCATGACATGCAAATATTTTGGATTCGAATGAGAGAGGTTGTGCAAGGTCACCTGCCTCACTTTTACCTCCAGAACATCTGGGTCCAGTGGCCAAATATAAATCAGTACGACTGGAGATGGCCCTAGATGCCTTGACATCTGGACCTTGGGAGACTTTTGCCTCTTTAAACTAAGATCTTCAGCAGGTCTCAGTTTGATTGAGGCAACACCCATTCGTGATTAAGGCTAGGTAGCAATTGAAGCAAAGAATCTCCTGTTTCACCTAGTCCAAAAAAAAAAAAAAAAAATAGACTGAGAAAAGCCTCCCAAAGAAGGCTGCATTTTGTAGGTTATCTGAAGCCTTGGGTGATAAGACAGACAGTTCATAGAAAGCAAAAGGAGGGTAGAAGTGAATGATCTATCTAGAATGACTGCAGTGAACACAGCCCCTAACAGCTAGGTGGTGCTGTGAACAGAATACTAGGCTCTTGGAATTAGAAGCATCTTAATTCAAATTCTGCCTCAGATACTAGCTATATGACTCAGAGAACCTATAGGCCTCAGCTTCCTCAACTGTAAAATGACACCTATCTCTTGGGATTGTTGTGAGGATCAAATATAATATTTGTATAGTGCTTAACACATAGCAGGTGATTAATAAATGCTTTAAAAAAAAAAAAAAGCCTGCAGTACATAAGTTTTCCATAACCATAAATGAAGTATGTACAGAGTAGGTAGAGTTTGATTTTATTTGCCTTATTAATGAAAATTAAAAGTTTCCACCATTAGTCCCAGGTATTAGTATTAGGATTATAGATTATACTCTTCAAAATTTCTTTTTTTTTTTTTTTTTTTTTTTGAGGCTGGGGTTAAGTTCTTCAAAATTTCTAATTAAATTTCTAGTTTCTTTTTAAAATGTGTTTTGTGGTGCTCGTAATATTTTTTGAAAGAAATGAGCTAGTACTTATAGGAAGATGTGCCAAAGTCCTGCTGCTACTGAACTTGTTACAATTTCTTATAAGGAATAACTTAAAAGATGTCTAATATTCTTTGTCTGCCACTTGGATGAAAATTTTTTCATAAAGCTGTATCCTTTAATAGTTTTTTAGGGTGTCTTTCCAGTACAAAATAAGAAATTTAAACATTTTGGATGCATAAAGTCAGAAAATGTTGCAAATTAGGTTCTTAACCAGAGAAACCAGATGTGAGTTACCTGACTTCAAAGTTTTCACTAGTCCTATGTTTGCACCATTTATAGGAAGCTGTGCAGAAGATGCTGGATCAGGCTGAAAGTCAGGTATTTTCTATACCTTCTGTTTAGAATTGGAATTCAGTTGTGACATTTTAACAAGAACTCTGATGTTTCTTTACTTTTGCTAAGTCCAAATTAATTTATTTTTGAAGGCACTTGTTTGTTTCTGCTTCTTTTATTGTATAGCCAAAGGATACTTAATGATAATTAAATGCAATTGATGCTAAAAAAACACTTCAATCTTTGAAATTTGGAGATAGGAAGTGAACTTAAAAAAAATCAGCTTGATCTAGGAATTACAGAAATGGTCTTGCATAGCAGTGAGTGTCTTGTTTTTCATTTGACCAAGATCGTTTTTATTTATGCTACTCACATATTTGCATTTGTGAGCTATATTATAGATATTAAAACCAGTATGGACTATTTTAGCTCTAACTTAATCTCAAGAGAATTCCCTCTATCACTGTTAATTGATGTAACATGTTATGAATGAATGTTATGAACATGGTCTCTGAAAGTTGATATAATCAAAAATTTTTATTATCCTATAGTCATCTTGGTTTTTAGCCTTTCAAAATCAGTTTAGCTAGTTTTAAATACACACACACACACACACACACATACATACACTCCTTATGTAGGCTTTGGTTCACCTCCATGTCACAATAAAACATCAGAAGAGAATTTAATGGAACTCATTCTTCCTAAAAAAGAATAGTATTCAAGAAAGGATCTGGAGCTAAAAGAGAAATGGCCTGTTTCTACTTGGTAGAGAATGAAATACATTGACTTAATTTTCACAAGAAATATTTTGAAGATATCTTTTGAAATAGTGGCTCTTTAGTAATATACAGATGATAAAATAAATTATGATGTTTTATATATAGTTGGAAAATGGTGTCACATGGCATAATCCAGAACCACCAGTGGATTTAAGAGCAACAGAGAAAGATCAAGCTAATTGTCCATTCTACATTAAGACGGGATCTTGCCGATTTGGAGATAGGTAATATTTAAATGCATTAAGAAAAAAAATTGCATAATATTTGGGGATTTTGAGTGTTAAATGTTAATACAATCAACTCTTCATTTTTGTGTTTCTCCACCCTACTCTTTTCAAGCTAGTGCTAAGGCTGCCTTTCTCCATGCCTTTCTCCATTTCTGATTTCTGAGTGAGCTCCTTTCCTGCATTTCCTTCAGTTTTTCTTGGATTTTTCCCTATAGATTATTTTAGCATAAAATTGTCTTTTCCCCACTTTGCTTGCTGGTACAAAAATAATTGATCTTACGAGATCTATTGTCATGCTGTTATCAAAGGAGTCATAAGAAAGTATCCAAATTCATATACTTATTCTTGAATAGTTTGCTGGGAATTTCAGCCATATTTTCCCATATTTCCATCTTCAAGATTTCAGACACCTTTGATTATTTGAGAGTTTTTGATCTAGAGCTGGAATGAACCACAGAAGCCATTTAGTCTAAAATCCTCATGTTATAAGGAGAAAATGTGATTTAGCAATATCACACAGATACCTTAGTCTACACAGCACTAGGATTTGAATACTAGGTTGTCTGTAGGGTCAGTATTTGGCTTTCTTTAGAACTTTGAATATGAAATATGAAAAGTTTTTAAAAGTTTAACTTTATTTTAGTGACAATTGGACCTTCCAAATGCTTCAATAAATTATAGAATTTAAGCTCTGAGAAATGAAGAGAACTCTAGATATTATTTTGTCCAATTCCTTGGTGGGAGTGTAAGGCAGTTTTTTAAAGCGCAATAAATTTATCTTCCATGAACCACCATGCTCTCTACTCATTGAGATTTCTGATAAATTTTTTTTTTTTTTTTTTTGTAACACAAAAAGAATCAACTCATGGATAGTTCTGCAGACATAAAAACACCAATGGCCAAATTTTTGAATATTTTCTTTCTTTCTTTTTTTTTTGCTAACATGAGGGCGAGTCCATATTTGGAAAATCTTTGAATCACCACTGCTGCTAGTTGGATTGAACTGTTTATTTGATATTTGAAGTAGCTGTCTGGAGAGCTTCAAGTAGTATCTCAGTACTGATATGTGTAAATGAAATTAGTGGAAAAATAACAAGATTTTTGCTAAGGCGGTCAACTGTAGAAAAAATAATTGCTATCAAAGCCATTGATTCCAAATATTTTTGTCATTTTTTATATGTTCATTGGCTTTCCAATTTTTCTTTGTTTAGCTACCTGTCAGTCATATTTTATTTTATACTTGGCTCAATTCTTTTGAAAAGACATGTTAACACATGTCTTTCTTTTCATGTTTCTCTGAATTTCTCATATTTGTCATTTCCTCCTACACAATACTATTACATTACATCTCTGTATCACAGTTTATTGAATCATTCTTTAATTATGAATAATAGATTGGTATATAAAAACACAAAGGACCCTTCCAGTTTTAACCTCCACATTTTACAAATGGGGAAACTGAGGCTCACAGACCTGAAGAAGTAGACCCAAGTTTGCACAGCTAACAAAAAAGAGCCAGTATTTGAACACAAATTTTCTAGTTCTGTAACTGTACAGTTTTATACAACTTTTCAATAAACTTACAACAACGTAGATTTTACTTTTTTTTTAGACCACTATAAAGAGTTCTATCAATATCCAGAAAGATTTTCTTAACTTTTAGATAAGCAGAAAATTAAATTAAAATAGGCATTTTTAATAAACATTTCATTGTACTATAATTTGCTTATTAGCCTCTGCTCCTTCATAGTAACAAAAACTCACATTTTAAGTTTACAAAGCACTTTCCCAATATCCTGTCTTCTTAAAACTTAATTTTCCTTTTAATGTCTGCTTTCCTTGTGATGGATTCTGCCTTCCCAACCATAACTCCTACAACACAAATTCTATTTGCTCTTATTACTGTATTCTTCTGGTCTTTCTTTATTGAAAGATAGCTGAATGAAGCTGAACTCATTTCCACAGAGTTTTCTAACCTGCTGAAAGCTATATATATTTTACTTGTTAAGAGTTAATTTTGACTTTGGCAGAGGCTGAGATATGTATCTTAATAGAATTTAAATCATTGAGTTAACTGAAACTCCAGTTGAATCAACTTAAAGCAGAATTGTTACATGTTATTTTTAAATACAGAGTTTCCATGTGTTTTTTTTTCCCCTCTCTTGTATACAGGTGTTCACGAAAGCATAATTACCCAACATCTAGTCAAACACTTCTTATTAGAAGTATGTTTATAACATTTGGAATGGAGCAGTGCAGACGGGATGACTATGATACTGATGCAAGCCTGGAGTACAGTGAGGAGGAAACCTATCAGCAGTTCCTAGATTTCTATGAAGATGTACTTCCAGAATTCAAGAATGTGGGAAAAGTTATTCAATTCAAGGTAGGGTTAGATGATGTTTTATAAATTAAAATTCAATAAACATTTAATAGTTAACTTACTGTTAAATTTAGAAGATACTGGATACAATTCATGTAGCAGGTAGTCCAATTTGGCTGGAATTTAGAATGTGTAGAATAATTGAAATGTGTAATCAGGTTGGAAAAAAGTAAAATTGGAAGAGGGCAGTGGTAATAACTACCAGGCTAAAAAATTTTTGCCTTATGTAAGTGACAGTTGGTGACCATTTAAGATTTTAAGTAGAAAAGTGATATTGGATAGATTTTTGCCTTGTTTTTGCTATTTTGTTAATTTTGTGTGAGAACTGTATTGGAATGTGAAGAGATTGGTGGCAGATCAGTTAGGATGCTCATAGAATCTTCTAGACTAGTAGTGAAATGTATGGAGGGAGAGCGGAGAGATGGGAGAGATGTAGAGGTGGAATTGATAGAACTGATATCTTGATGGCACAATGGAGAGAGCACTGGTCCTGGAGTCAGGAGGACCTGAGTTCAAATTAGGTCTCAGACAGTTAACACTTTGTACCTGGGCAAGTCACTTAACTCCAGCTGCTTCTTAAAACTCAAAAAAAAAAAAAAAAATTGACAGAACTGAGCAACTGATAAGATATAGAGAAAGGAGACAAGTCAAGGCTGTAATCCCTAGGTTTTAAACTTGACTATAGATGCTGTTAACTAAGAAAATAGAACTTGGAAGAGACTGAGTTTAGGCTGGGAAGATGACAAATGTAGTTTTGGTACAGTTCTTTTAAGGAAACTGGGATGGAGAGAAAAGGAGCAGCAAATCAGAAAGTCAACAGAAGAGACATGTTCCAGGAGGAGATGTTTGCTGGTATCAAAATGTGTAGAAAAATCAAAGGAATAGAGACTGAGAAAAGGCTTCCTGATTGAGAAATTACTCAATCTTTGGTTGGATGTGTAGTAGACCAGTCAGAACATATCCCTGAATGTGGGAGAGGGAAGCAGAGATGGTTTGATAAAATCACAGAATCAAATGACAATTTCTTAACTTGGGATGAAACTTGTACATGTTCACATATAGCAGTCCAAAGATAGAAAAAGGATAATAACAAAGTAATAATCATGGAGAGGTGAGCTTAGGGCTTGGGTTTCATGTAGTTTTGAAATCACAGCCAAGCTGAAGAAGGGAATATGAGAGGGCCGCAGAGAAATGGCCTGTGTTTTCTTAATGTCATGGTGAGATGATAACATTTTTGAAATTGTTATACTTAGCTTTCAAAATATTTGATTATGTAATCCTAAATAAAATTTTATCGTATGGATTTGGGGTTATTTTGAAAGGTGGAAAAATATTGGGAAAAAATATATATGATGCTTAACAAAATACATGCTTTGTATATTGTTATATACCTAATTTATCACTTGAAATGTAAGAATGGCCCAGTAAATAGGTCCAGTAAAATATAGACTTCTTTAGGGCAAGAACTGTTGTTTTTTGTTTTTGTTTTTCAACTTTTTTTTGTGACTCCAATGCCTAGCTTAGTGCCCAGTGGGAACTCAGTAAATGTTTATTGAATTGAAGAGCATTTCAAATCCTTTTGAAAGAATCATTGGAATGCTTTCTTGTTGATGTTGAATTTGTTTTGAAAATGTTGGTAATTATTTTCCATTTTGGCACATTAGCCTGGCTAGACATAACGTTTGTCATTAGCATTATAATAACTGTATCTTCCTTGGATTTGTTTTTCTAATCGTAGAATATTTTTGTTTTTCTTAGGTCAGCTGCAACTTTGAGCCTCATCTAAGAGGAAATGTATATGTGCAATATCAGTCGTAAGTATGCCTATCCAGGCTTCTTTTGGAGCATGATCATTGTGCTGGAGTTCTGAGATTTTGTCACCAAATGATAAAATGCGGATTTTCAGATCATCTGATATATTGGTAGTGTGTATGAAAAGTAAATTTAACATGTCAGGCAATTTAACATATAAAACATTTCATGATCAAGTTTTGATTTTTATTATCTAGCATGACTCTCAACTATCTAGACTTTTACTATGTCTATTGGGCTATATACCAAATACCATAATGAGACTTAATAAATTTGCACTTATATTCTTTTTATTGGTAAAAATTTTCTAACATGAATAGCTCATTGATGCTTTTGAAAAAGTATTTTAATCTTTTAAAACTAAATTTTCTTTTTCCCCCATTATTTATTTTAAATTTGTATATAGGAAAATTAAAACATTGCATATGCACAGTGGAATATAAGGGAACTTATAAAATATAAAGCAATAAATGTCTATTTCAAGAAACCTCACTGGACCTTGTGTTTACAGTGGGTATATGCCATTTGTCCTCCCCACCTTAATAGGGTTGTTGTAACGATCAAATGAACTCAGGTAACATTTGTAAAATGTTATATAAATATAAAATAGTGGTAATTTATTAGTTGCCACAGTCATCTTGAAGATAAGCTTTTTTTTTTAGGCAGCTTTGAAGTTGATAAACAGGGATGTTGTGGTACATTGTTACCTACCTAGAAAATATATCATAGCCTGGTAAAATATATTAAGAGTTCTATCTCTACTTTTTGCCTGGGACTTTTGGTAACTCAGGGTAGAAACTATGGGAGGCAGAATGTAATTTGTTTTTAAGTTTAGAAGTTTTAAGAAGAAATTTTTGTTAGTGAGATTATAAATTTCAATAAAAATTTATAAGAATGATAATATGTAGTTAGAAAACATTTCAGTGGGTAATAGAAATAATGATCCAGGTTAAACTGTTAACCCTATTATTAATAATAAGGTTTAATCCAATGTGAATGATTTGGATTTACATGAAATGTTGTTTTTAAAATTTTTTTAAAGGGAGGAAGAATGTCAGGCAGCCTTCTCTCTATTCAATGGACGATGGTATGCAGGACGACAGCTTCAATGTGAATTCTCACCAGTAACACGGTGGAAAATGGCTATTTGTGGTAAAGTAGATCTTTATAGTGTAAAAAGAAATTGTTGTAAAAAGGATCGTGTAGCTCTAGGACAGAGGTCATTGAGTACATGTAAAAGATGAGGAAATTGAGTTCCTAGAGGGGGTAAATACTTGCCCAAGAGCAGAAGTACAAGAGGCAAGATTAGGATTTGAATTCAAGACCTCTGACTTAAAATCCACCATTCTTTCCAGTCTAACAAGGAAAGAAACTGTTAGGAGAAATTTCTTGAAAAAGAAATCAGAAAACTAAAGGTGGTGTGCCTTTTTACATAATAGAACAGAATGATAGAAAATGAACTGATTCTCAAAGTTTTTGGTCTCTTGAAAATTAACACAAATCTTCTAAAGAACTTTTGAGTGTTTTATATCTATATTTGTTATATTAGATATGAAAATATCCTAGTATTATAAAAATAGTTTTGACTGGGCCCCCTGACTCTCTGGAGTTCAATATATCTTAGTTTTAAATCATAAGAAGTAGGGGATTAAGCCATAGAATCAGGATCTTCCTCTCATGTTTAAAGTAGTAGACAAGTTAGTCTGATCCCAAGACTTTCCTTACTTCTACCCTAATGGCTCAACAATACTTTTGAATACTGACGTGCTGAGAAATTTCTAGGTTCCTTTCAATTGAGGAGTATATTACTGTTTTATGTTGCATAAAGGGAACATATACACTTTTATAAATGAGCTTCATATTATTATTATAATAGAAATAATTGCTATCTAATTCATTTCTTGTAAATGGAGATCATCTTAGGTCTTAATTATTTATTCTCTAACACAGAAGAGATGGCTTATCAAATGTACAAAATTACTTTTATTGTTAAAAGGCAAAATGATATGCTTTGGGGGTTTTTCAGTCTTTTGCCAGATTAAATGCCCTTTATTTCTAGTAAAACTTCAAAACCACAAATTTTGTTGAAAGGAAATGGGATTTAGTTGCCAATGTTAAAATAAGAACAGCTTGTTTCCATATCTGTTACAAAGGTAGTAAACAAAATGCCACAAGAATAAGAGATGGAAAAAAATATAAATTGTAATCTGGTATCATTGTAATTGATCAGCATTTATACATATCTAGTACACAATAGTAATTTGGTCCTGAGGCACTTCAAAATCCAGAAATGTTTGCTAAGTTATAAAAATAGAATTATGTTCTGTGATTTTAATTATCTTATATTTTAACCTTTGAAAATTGTTAATCTGTGTATAGTATATTTGATAATATAAATACTGAGGTAACCACTAAGTCCATTTCCCCTACCATCATGGACAAGAAGCTACAGTATCTACAGTCTGGCAACAATAGCAACTTAGGTGGCTTAGTAGAGTGGTGGGTCTGGAATCAGAAATATTCAAGTACAAGTTTTAGAGAGACATTTGTTCTATGATTCTGGGCAAATCATTTATTTAATCTGTTTAACAGACTTAATCCATTGGAGAAGGAAATGACAAACCAATCAACTTATCTTTGCCAGGAAAACCCCATGGACAATATTGTTGTGCTATACTATGCATATAGTATATACATGTTATATAAGTACTATGTTGTACTATGTATGTTCCATGGGGTCATAAAGAGTCAGACATGATTGAACCAGTCTTTTCCCTTTCATGTTTTCACTGTTGTTCAGAAGTATGAGCTGCTAGCAGTCATATAAAACCTAGTCATAATTAAATATTTCACTCATAATTGATCAAGTTATTTTGCTCTTTTCATGTTTTGATTGCTTATGGGTAATTTTATATATGAGCATCATTTTAGCAGCTCTTAATGTAAACATAATAGTTGTTCTGAATATTTGAGTGAAATTTGCCACTTAGAGTTCTTTTTTTTAAGAGTTGGGCTTACACACTTTATTTTTTTTAATTATAGCTTTTTATTGAGAAAACATAAGCATGGCTAATTTTTGCAGCATTGTCCCTTGCACTCACTTCTGTTCCAATTTTTCCCTTCCCTCCCCCTACCTCCTTCCCTAGATGGCAGGCAGTCTCATACATAGATACAATATATGTGTGCAGATCTGTACAGTTCTCTTGTTGCACAAGAAAAATTAGATTCAGAAGGTAAAAATAACCTGGGAAGAAAAACAAAAATGCAAGTAGTCCACATTCATTTCCTAGTGTTCCTTCTCTGGGTGTAGCTGATTCTGTCCATCATTGATCAATTGGGAATGAATTGGATCTTCTCTTTGTCAAGGATATCCACTTCAGATGGTGCTTTTTAAAAAGTTATGGGTTTCATGGTTTGGTTTTGTTTTTTTGTCTCAAAAGTCCTTTGTTTTCCTGGCAAGAATAACTTAAAATATCAGGAGATTTTCTTCTCTCGGCTACGTATAACTCCTCTTGTTAACACTCTTAACCCTTGTTAACTCTCTTAAAATCCATTGTCATTTTAAGTTTGTATACCACTTTGTATCTGGGCATACTTATTGTTTTCTTCTATGCCATTATACTATCTTTGTACTCAGACTTATTGTTTACAGATAAATGACTTGCCCAAGGTCACAGAGCTTATAGTTGGCAGAACTGGCTGGTATTGGAGCCCAATATTTATGATTCTTGGTTCAATGCATCTTGTATACTCTGTAAAGATCCAAAAATTTGATAATTTTTTTTACTGCAAATTTATTATAGTCAGTTGTTTATTCCCACAGTGAAACCACCACTAATTGTGCTGTAGATTGTTTTTGTATTTTTACCTAAATATCAAAATGGGAACATAAATGTCATTAGCACACTTGAAATAAAAATTTCTAGGCAAAAGTAAAAAGATGTGAAGGACATATCTATAAACTACCTTTTCATTATCTGTTACAGGTTTATTTGGAAGGCAGAAGTGTCCAAGGGGGAAGCACTGTAACTTTCTCCATGTATTCAGAAATCCCAATAATGAATTTTGGGAAGCTAATAGAGACATACATATGTCCCCAGATCGGAGTAATACATCATTTGGTAAAAACTCAGAAAGGAGAGAGAGGACAGGTTACCATGAAGAATATTACAGCAGATCAAGGAGACGGCGAAGTCCTAGTCCAGATCATTCTTATAAAAGAAATGGGGAATCTGAGAGGAAGAAAAGTAATCACCATAGGAGTAAGAAAAAATCTCATAAGCATTCCTCAAAAAGTCATGAAAGGCGACGCTCAAGGAGTCGAGGAAGAAAGCGGGATCGAAGCCGAAGAAGCAGGAGCCAGAGTAGAGGCCGAAGAAGCCAAAGCAAAAGTACATCCAGGTCTAGGAGTCGGGACAGGAAGAAGTCAACCAGTAGAGACAGAAATACTTAAATCACAAAACAAAATATATATTTTTATACTGACATATTGATCTCCAAAATGTATAGAGCTTCCAGTTATTTTTCTCAATTTAAACCAGCTTTTCAGATCTAGAATTATCCTGTATTAATTGCAACTCCAAAGTTAGTTTTTCAACCAGAATTACTAAAGATGGTTTAGAACTCAAGTTTGACAAAATCTTGACACTTAAAACACAGAAAATTCCCTATACTCCCTCCAAATTGAAAACTGGATCTTTTCTAGCTGTATTTCCTTATAATAAATACTTGGTTAGTTAGGGTAGATTGAAATTTAATCATTTCCACTACAGCTAGTGAATATTCTTGTTTACAGCAGTACCAGTAACACAAATGTCATTTATAATAGATTGGATAAGAGAAAGAGATGATAAAGTTGAAAAAGGGAAACACAATTTTTTTGTCTTAATGCTGTAGCATGCATGAGCTTTAAATGGAAATGCTGCTTTTGGTTTTCTAATTAGGAAAAACTTTTTCCTTGCAAGACACACAGCTTTATTCCTATTAATATTTTAAAGTAGAAGGTAGCTAGGAAATTTGACAAGGATGAGACTTGTAAAATGGTTTACATTAAAAAAGAGAAAATTGAGAAGTGGTTATTTTAAAAGTTGAATATGGGATGGAAGAGTTTTTAACTTACCTTCTGTGAAAGGAACCTAAGTGGTGAACCATACTGCTGATTTTATAAATCTTGATCTAGCTTTTTTCTGAAGCAGGATTGTTCATCCTTTCTGAAAATGCTCTAATAGTTTTTTCTAGAAAACTATTTTGTAATTGACTTTTCAATAATGAGTTATGTATATGACTATTTTCTTCCAAATAAGTATACATACATGATTAAATGTGAAGCCTATAATTTTGTCTTAATGTTCTATGAAAATAAAGCTAGCTATTTGATCTGGAAATGGTTTTAGAGATAACTTGATAATATTAAATATTATCAAAGAAATATTTTCTCTGCTCTTTTATCCCACCCCACCTCCAATTAATAGTAAATTATACTTTAAAAAATAACTTCATTTTTGAACTGGTGGTTTAAAATCTTTTCCAGATCTGTTTTCTAGTGTAGAATCATTAATCTTTTCCTTGATTAAATTTTCTTCAAGGAAGGCCCAGTCTTGCTTGAGGTATCAACCAGGACTGATGAATTTGATAACATCTGTTTGCTTTTCAGACATCCTGGCCCAAACTAATTTATTTAATGCCTGTACAAAATGGAAATCACTTTCTACTTCAAGGATCTGTGGTTTCCATTGATACAAACAGTAAATCCTTTTATATCCTGAGTAGATAGTCTTAATAAGTTGCTTCTCTGAAATTTTTTTTTTTTTTTTAGCAGAAATGTAGAATTTGTGTTCTGCTGGCATGGTCTTCAAGAATCCCGAGGTTTTTTATAAGAATTGTAGAATTTTCCAAACATGGCAAAACTACCCATTTACATTTTTCAAAAATCTTTTTAAATGTTAGTGATTTGATTCACTTTACATAAAAGCAAGGTAATTCTCTAGGGACAATTTCTGTTTACCATTTTTGTGAGTGGCTGGGGGCGGGGAAGGAGGAGGTAAGGCTTTTTTTTTAACAGCTCCCAAACTGAACAAAAAGCTATTATGATTCTGATTTCTGAAAAGCATCACAAAATCTAATTATCCTTAATATTTATTTAAAATGCAAGCTCTGGTTTTATTTTTATTTATCTGAAATAAATGCTGGCATAAAGATGCTCAGAAAGAGTATAAGTTTAAATGTTGCTATTTATTGTTTTGTAAAATAAATGTAAATAATTCAAAGACAGTGCTGTAGTTGCATTCTTATTTTTAATAGTGTTTTGTGTGAAAAATTAATTCAATTCTACCTTGTGTTCACTTGTAAAAATAACACATTTAAATGAGGTTTAATTTTATTTCCATTTTAGTAAAGAAGCTTAACTTTTGTCTCAGTGAAATCTCCCTTTCCAGCAGCTCTCTACTAACAAACCTTTGGACAGAGATAAACACACTGCAATGGTGTAAGAGTGGACATTTATTGTAACTAATGTATGTGATAAGACAATGGTCACAGCCTAAATATTGGTCACAATCACAAAGCTTAATCCAGCCAAGCACAATTAAGTGAAAGTGTAAACTTTGAAGACATGTTTAAATACATATGAAAATGGTATTGAAACTAAAACAGCTTTAAAAGGTAATTCTCTACATTGCCATTTATCTCATCCATCTAACATTTTTCATGAAAGATTATGTAGAATATTTTCTGACTAGGTGGCATAAAAGAAAAAAAATGTCAAACTAGTGGTAGGTACTTAATAGTATATGGAAAATTTAGTAGTACCAACTCTGGAGCAAATTTTAGTCACGTGATACTTTGTGAACACAAGCAAGTTTGTGTTGAAATAGCAATACTAGGCAATTGAGTATTTTAATTTATAACATCCTATTTAAGTAAATGTTTCCCATAGCTTATGGAGAAATGAGGTACATAGTGGCAGTAGAATGTTTTGGGGGGCATAAAAATAAGTTGTAAAATTATGCTCAGAGAAATCTTACATAGAAAATAATGTTTAACCATTTTCATAGTGTACATTATGTGCTCATGTTGAACATCTTCAATCTAAATTCCTGCCCAATAGTCAGTGTAAAAGAGAATTGTTTTGATTATAGTAACCTGTATTCCCTTTAATATCCCTTTAGTCTCAGAAACCATACATTTTTCAATAAGCTACCAGTTTAAAATATGTAGTTCCCAATAAGTATCTTTGGTATACATATGTTTTAAGTTCCAGTGGTAATGGTAAAATTTTAATCATTTTGATATGTGGAATCAATTTTTCTCATTCCCAGAAATACTGAAGTGTAATACTAGTCTTTGGTTGCATAAAACCATATTGAAACATTATTACATTTATTTTTAAGTTGATAACAAGTGTAGCTTCCTTTCAGTTGAATGCAGTTCAATGCAACAAATGTGCTTCCTGATTGTGATTTTATGTGTATATTCATAATTATCACATACAAATAAAACTAATGGGAAACTGACATAATTCAACTATTAAGAATACTGGTAAGATTATTTCTTTTGCATCAAGTTTTAGTTAACATGTGAGTAAGTCCCTTTAAAAAAAAAAAAATACTTTTTATTCCCTTTTGAAAAAGTGGAGTGTTTTTATGTAGGCCTGAATGAAGCGGCTTAGCAAAACAGTAATACTGACAAACAGCATCTTACACCATTAGCTAAACATTGACATGAAGGCAGTGAACATCTACAGTATGTGAGAACACATGATGTCATCAACATGGGGAGATGGCTTATGTCAATCCAATTTCTTCAAGAACACTACGTGGGGTTTCAGCTTCCTGTGAAGGGAAAATTCAAGAGTCTGGTAAGCAGATCTAATAGATTTTATGATTTAAAGATTGTTGTGTTAAGAATTTACATGGGAAAATGCTCATTTGAAAGCCAAAAAATTTCAAATGCTAAATGTGGATACCAAGAACAACAACAACAAAAAAAGTTTTTTTTTTTTGGATGATACTGAAGCAATGCTTATACAGTATGATAGTAGCTTTTAACTTTTATGGGTCAAAATAAGGATAAGATCATTAAACACATACTACCTAAAACAGTTAAAAATAAGACTACTGAAAAGCAAATTCAGTTGGGAGTTCTCTACTTGAATCAGCAGAAACAGGATCTTTTTAATCATTTGTCCTTTTTATAACAATGGAAATCTTTTTCACGTATTTTGTAGTTGGTATCTTATGCTATTTTAAAACATCAACATTTAACATCTTCCATAACCATTGTCAGATCTATCCAAAGCAAGTAACATTGGTAGAAGCAATATATAACAAGATATCAGAACAGCAAAAATATACAACCATTAAATTTTGTAAATCCTAGAGTTCGAATTAGGACAAAGCAAGTATCTTTGAAATTGTGAAAGATGATTGAAAATTCTGAAACCATTTATACAGGTTTTGATTTAACTAGCAGCAATTTCATCAAAAGAGGATACTGCATCTTTATGGAAGCAACCACTGATCAATTTTATATGTACTCATAACCAAGAAAACTTACTTTAGCATCCTAAAATGTGGTGCAGCACAAAGCAAAGGAAAGAAAGAAACGGTAAATATTTAGAAATTACACCTTTAAGTGACAAATTATAAAGTTTTATGTTCAAATTTGAATACAGGTAAGGTATTTGGCCACATAAACCAACCTTTAGGAATAGTACATATGCTTTTTGACACCATTATGTTTGTGCATTGATATGTGTAGAAGCAGATATGTTTGTCTAGTTAAGTTTGTCCACTGTTACTTGTGAAGATGACAAAAGTTTAGGATAAAATGCTGAAATGTTCAAAGTAACTGAACAAATTCATTAAAAAATGCTTTATCGTCATGACAAGAGGAAAAAAATGTACACACAAACACACTATATACACATTTTTAATGCTGTTCATTCCAACCCATTAAGTCAAGTAATCACACTTTGTATGAAACCCAACAGAATCCTATTTTGGCACTGGTTATATGCTAGATATTCAATTAAAAGCTACCACAAAAGAGCTATTTCCTGGAGTTAGCAAGACCTTATGTTTCATTTTGCTATCTTAGAGTATTTGCTGAAAACCAATAGTGGTTTAAAATTTTTTTTAATGTGCATTTGATAATTTAGATTACAGCAGTTAATGTAGAACACAGGTGTCAATTGCATGAGTGTTGTTCAAAAACAAAATATAATTGGGAAATGTTTAACAAAATAAAAATATATAATGATACAGATGTTAATTTGTATTTTTCTAAGTTATTATGCAGCTTGCAGAGATCCATTTCTCTGGGAGTTTCACCCCACTGATATAGAGTATGCTTTTCAAAATTTATGTACATATATACATATATACATACATATGTATATATAAAACATTACCTGGACACAATGAAATCTAAAACAAATTCTCCTGAGTAGATGAGATAAGGTGGAGGAGAAAGCCATTCACATGAGACAGGGTGCATGCAATATTTTTATTTTAGACATGCCAAGAAAGCTATTTCAGAATGTAATAATTTAAAGCAAGCAGCTATATACAAAGAATAGGAGAAGCAACATTTTGGTACAGCTCAGCACACAGCATTTTTGGCTAACAGGCATGATAACGTGCATGTTAACATTACATTAAATACTGTATTATCTTAAAAAATACTTAGGAAGAAATATTGTAATTAAGGTCCTAGAATACAATATAGATTAACTCTTTGTGATAGTACAAGTATTATGATTTATAAAAACACAAATAACTAAATTCCTAATGACTTGCCTACCCTACTTTGACAGATTGTCACAATGATTGGTCTGAATAAATAATCATTTTGGAGGTGATAATCACCTTAATGGCTTATTGATTTGTTCTTCAAAATATGAAACTATATGGAATTTTTCCTTATGAAATATTATATTGAACTAAAAGTCTAAATACCGACCAGTGAAGTGAGTATGAAGTTTTAATGCATTTCAAACACATAAAAGCAGAACTATCAAAATGTACATATATAGACTTTTTATCTAAAAGTGCTATCCTTATAAATGTAAGCAGGAGTAAAAAGTTTTCAGGGAATAGATATTTTTTGATACTAGCTGAGCTAGCATCCAGTGCAAAAAGAATAATTAAATCTTTTAGTAAATGCAGAATTTTACCCTTCTGTGTACCAGTCTTAATAAATGACAAATCATTTTGTATGTTAATCACTATACTATAATATGCCTTGGATTTTCAATCTATACTTTTCCTTTGCTACATCTATATATACTTAACTATAGAGTTATATGACACATTCATTTGAGATTATCAGTTTGAAAAACAAACACTATTCTACATACTAGTACTGCTAGTTTAGGTTTACCTTCACTGGGCCATATACTACTAATTTTGGCTATATTGGAACATTTAACTACGAAATTAACCACAGATGGTTGATTAATAACAAATATGTGCTTAAGATGAGAAAGTTTACTCTAAACATATACATGTCACATATTTCATGGGAAAAATTAAACCAGACAATGATAGGAACAAACGACATCAAAATGACATGGGGAAAAAAAAAAACCAATATAAACATAGGGATATAAACAGGGAAGACAAAGTATAACAGTAAAATAGTTATGACATTCTATGTTCGAGATGATTTGTTTCACCAGCTGTTCTGTCATAAGTAAATCAGCTCTATTTCCTCTGTGCAATTCTGCATACTCGATGAGTGATGTCATTTAGTACACAGGGACATTAAAGTATTCATGGCGTGGCTACAAAAGAAAGGCATACATTCTTATATATGGTACAGAAATGGACATATAATACAATATTAATTCTACTAGTATGTTCTATGTCTCATACAGTTACCGTATAACCTGTATCTTTATCTAATAAAACCTCAATTAATTGGAATGGGGGGGGGGAGGAGAAAAATAAAGTATAAGAAACACTGGAAAATGAATTCATTAAAATTTCTGAGGGATATTCTGGATATAAGCCATATTAATCTTCCATGACTACAATAAAAGTACACAATATTGGATTTTAATAGTAGAAGAAATGTTAAGGATAATACAGTACAATCCTCTCATTTTATAAGTGAGGAAAGTGAAGCCCTGAAAATTGGCAAAAACTATCACTTAGATCTTTTGACTTTTCCCTGTTTTTCCCAATCTCTCTTACTGTAACAATGGGCATTAATGTTCAAAATTATAGCACTATAACACTGCAAGATCCTGAAGTATCTAAGTAGGATTTAATTATGTTAGCTACACTGTATTTGCTGAAGCAGGAAAGTCAACTAATAAGTTTTGGAAAGATTTTCAAGGAGAATTTTTCTGATCAATGCTGAGTCAACTGGAAAATTCTGCCAAAATGCACCATTAAGTGCTCTAGTTAATCAAGGTTTTATTATACTTAGGAAGGGCAAAACTTAAGGTTTTGATTGAAATAATGATTGAATAAATCTCCTTACAAACCAAAAAGGAAAATATTTTTCCAAGAAAAAAACCTATTCACTCACCTGGCATTTTATGGCACAAAACAGCCATTTTTTTTTTTTTTTTTAAATTAGGAAAAAATAGGTACAATGCAATTATTCTTCAAGAATGTGATTCGTGAATTTGATGATATAATATTTATTAAAGAATTATATAAAGAACTCTTTGTCTTAATTAACTAGGATTTAAAAGGCACATCTGCAAATCTGCCAAAGAATGTTTTTTTCATTAAAGGTAATATATGAATCCATAATA